>NC_053039.3:171558801-171858867 GCF_002575655.3 Aegilops tauschii subsp. strangulata
GCCCGGACCAACATTACGCATATGCTTACGCGAGACTGGTTTCACCGTTCGGAGCACTCATTGCTTAAAGGTGACTGGCAGGTGTCTGTCTCTCTCACTTTAGTTGAACCGAGTGTGGCTACGCCGAGTCCTTGCGAAGGTTAAAACAGCACCAACTTGACAAACTATCGTTGTGGTTTTGATGTGTAGGTAAGAACGGTTCTTGCTAAGCCCGTAGCAGCCACGTAAAACATGCAACAACAAAGTAGAGGACGTCTAACTTGTTTTTGCAGGGCATGTTGTGATGTGATATGGTCAAGACATGATGTGATATAATTTGTTGTATGAGATGATCATGTTTTGTAACCGAGTTATCGGCAACTGGCAGGAGCCATATGGTTGTCGCTTTATTGTATGAAATGCAATCGCCATGTAATAGTTTTACTTTATCACTAAGCGGTAGCGATAGTCGTAAAAGCAATTAGTTGGCGAGACGACAACGATACAACGATGGAGATCAAGGTGTCGCGCCGGTGACGATGGTGATCATGACGGTGCTTCAGGGATGGAGATCACAAGCACAAGATGATGATGGCCATATCATATCACTTATATTGATTGCATGTGATGTTAATCCTTTATGCATCTTATCTTGCTTTGATTGACGGTAGTATTATAAGATGATCTCTGACTAAAATTTCAAGATAAAAGTGTTCTCCCTGAGTATGCACCATTGCGAAAGTTCTTCGTGCTGAGACACCACGTGATGATCGGGTGTGATAGGCTCTACATTCAAATACAACGGGTGCAAAACAGTTGCACACGCGGAATACTCAGGTTAAACTTGACGAGCCTAGCATATGCAGATATGGCCTCGGAACACGGAGACCGAAAGGTCGAGCATGAATCATATAGTAGATATGATCAACATAGTGATGTTCACCATTGAAACTACTCCATCCCACGTGATGATCGGACATGGTTTAGTTGATTTGGATCACGTAATCACTTAGATGATTAGAGGGATATCTATCTAAGTGGGAGTTCTTAAGTAATATGATTAATTGAACTTAAATTTATCATGAACTTGTACCTGATAGTATCTTGCTTGTCTATTGTCGCAACCCCAGATCAGCCCTTGTCTGACTTTGCTTGTTCCTCATGTCATCATGTTTAATTTTCAAAGAAACTTGAAATGGGGATGTTGAAACCCTAGCACCAAATGCATTCAACTAGGTTCAAATAAACAATATTTTCAATTAACCCAAAATGCCTTTGAAAATGTTCATGATTTTTGATAAAGGTGAAAACCTCTGCCAAAAATGATGCCAATATTTCTAGGTCATTTTTGGATTTTTGAATTAACTCATATTGTATTTGAATTGGGGCATTTAAATCCTATAAATATTTTAAATGCTCTAATAATTCTGAAACTAGTTGAGGGCTATTGGAAATATTGTCAAAAGTGCCCACAATTATTTTCAGGACTTTACAGAATGAATTAGTATTTTTACTAATCCAAAACAGAGAAAGAAAATAGAAGACATAAACTAAAGACAGAAATAAAAGAGATATACCTGGGCCTTACCTGCAACCCAAGTGGCTAGGCCAGCCCACCACTGTGGCGGCCCAGCCCAGCTAACCCCCCCTGTCGTCTTCCTCCCTGGACAAAAGGACGAGCGCGTGCTCGCCGCACGCTGGCCACGCGCCGGCCACCTCCTGCTTACCTGCTCGCCGCTGGAGGCACCCGAGGGCGCAACGCACTCCCCTCAACCCCTCTCTCCTCTCCCTCACTCGCTGATCTCTCTCCCGACCTCTTCCCCCTCCTCTGCTCCCTCTTCCTCTCTGCCCGAGCGGAGCTCGTCGCCGCCAATCGCCGTACCCATAGCCAGAGCCACCCCCTCGCCTCTCCGACGCATCCCCGAGCTCCGCGACGTTGTCCTCGACCCCCTCACTGAGCTACGCCCCGCCAGAAACCCCGCAGCGCCGTCCCCGAGCTCATCTTTAATATTCTGCCGCCGGCAACTTCATCGTCGATTCGCCGCCGTCTGTGCTTCCCTGACCTAGCTAGCTTGCTCGTCGGAACCGCGGTGAGCTCTACCACCGTTTCCCCCTGACCCCGTGGTCTATCCCTCACCGTAGACGTCGTCCCCATGAGCTCCGAAGCTCGCCGGCGCGGTGCTTCATCGCCGTCATGGCTACCGACGCCGTAGCCTGCGCCTGGGCGCGTCATCGTGCTGGGGTTGCTCCTAGGAGACGATCCCAACCACCAGCTGGTCCTGCCGCGCACCGGAACATCAAACCCGTGCGTGTCCGAACTCCGGCCGCGCCTTGGAGCTCGCCGTCGTCGGCTCCGGCCACCATAGGCCCGGCCGCCACCACCACCCGACGTGCGCCTGTAAGAGCTCTCCAATGAGCCTAAGAACGGCCTCGTCCGTGCCCTGTGGGCGTTTTCCGAGCCGCGCCGCCGTCTCGGGCCTCGCCGGCTTCGAGTCGTCGGTGAGTTTGACCTCGTTTGACCCGGTTTGACCCCAGTTTGACTCCCCCTGAGTCACTGACTTGTGGGCCCATGCTCTTAACTAAACTAGATCAGTATTAGTTTAGCGCTAATTAATCTGGATTAGTTAGGTTAGTCACCGACTGGCAGGTCCCACGGGTCAGGTTTGACCCTGGCCAGCCCGTTGACTCGCTGACGCAGTGATGACGTCATGCTGACGCAGTATTGGTTTTCAGGATTTAAAATAATTCAGAAAATTCCAGAAAATAGTATAAACTTCTAAAAATCATATAAAATCAACCGTAGCTCAGAATGAAATAATTTATATATGAAAAATTATCAGAAAAATGCAATCTATCCATCTGTATCATTTTCATGCATGTCAAACTAAGTTATACCTTCTGTATAGGTGAAAACATGATAATGCCATTATAAATGCTAAATATGGAGTTTGCATATGAAACCTTAGTTCATATGGACCTCATTTAAACTGTTGCTAGATGCATTAGTGTAAATCATAACATTCTTGACATGTCATGACCATGCATCATATTGTCGCATTGCATTGATTGTGTCCTTCTTTGTTTGCCGGTAACCGTCCCCTCTCAGTAGCCGATGCTCCGATGACGTGATCGATGACACCGATGAAGAACTATAATATCTTCAGAAGTGCCAGGCAAGCAAAACCCCCTTGTCCATTCTGTTACAAACCCACTCTCTCTCGCTCCTGCTCTCTTTTACTGCATTTGGACAACAACGATTCATCTGTTACTTGCTGCGGTAGTTGAACCCCTTATCCTCTGCATGACCTGTCATTGCCACAGTAAATAGATGAAACCCACTAGCATGAGTAGGAGTTGTTTGAGCCCTGGTGTGCCTACTCATTCATGCTTGTTTGTCATACCTGCTATTGCTTAGAGTTGTGTCAGGTCTGATTCTTCGGGGATGAGTTGGAATGGTGATGAACATGTCCTACTGTGTGTGAGCTAAGTGTGTGAACATGATTTGGTAAAGGTAGCGGTGAGAGGCCATGTAGGAGTACATGGTGGGTTGTCTCATTGCAGCCGTCTTCAGGAACTGAGTTCTGTGTTTGTGATCCATGATACAGTTACTACCATGCATTGGGCCCGAAACCAATGGACCCTCTCGGCTTCTTAATCACACTTGTCCTCTGTCCAGGAGTTGCAAGTAGTTTCTGGTGTTTGTAGTATGCTGGAGGCCGTGGGCAGCACTGACCGGAGGGGTGGGCTCTGATGCGGTAGGCACGTGGCCGGGCATGCCGGGCGCCCGTTTGGTGTCTCGGAACCCCGCACACATCGTTCGGGGCCGTATGTGGAAACCTCGGCCGGACTCCCTGCGGATGGAACCTGAATAGGCGATAAACCTGGACTAGAGACTTGAGTGTTTAGGTAGGCTGTGGCCGACACCCTCGCTGGGCTTCCGCTTGAAGGTTGTCGAGTACATGTCGTGTAAACGGCGGTAAGTGGTGAGAGCGTGTGTGTCGAAGTACACCCCTGCAGGGTTAACATCATCTATTCGAATAGCCGTGTCCGCGGTAAAGGACTACCGTGTGTGTCGAAGTACACCCCTGCAGGGTTAACATCATCTATTCGAATAGCCGTGTCCGCGGTAAAGGACTTCTGGGTTGCCTATAACAGTTCATAGACAAGTGAAAGTGGATACTCTAAAATGCGCAAGATAAGCATGAGTGCTATGGATGGCGTTCTCGTAGGGAGACGGGAGCGGATCCATAGTGAAGTATTGATATGGTGATTATGTGGACTCGTGTGCGCCACCTCAAAGAGTTACTTGCAGTCATAGTTTAGGATAGCCACCGAGTCAAAGCTGGCTTGCTGCAGTCAAACTCCACCACCCCCGTTTGTTGATACCGATGCATATGTAGCTAGTTCTGATGTAAGTCTTGCTGGGTACATTTGTACTCACGTTTGCCTATTTTATGTTTTGCAGAGAGACGTCAGTCTCGCTAGTAGTTCCATGTGAACTTCGACGTTTAGCTTGATACCTCAGCTACGATCTTGTGCCCTCGGCAGGATCTGGTAGATAGTCAGGCTTCTCAGCCTTTTTCATTTGTAGATGTCTGTACTCAGACATGTTAAGCTTCCGCATGTGTTTGACTTGTATGCTCTGAATGTTGGGTCATGAGACCCATGTTTGTAATATCTGGCTCTTCGGAGCCTAATGAATAAATACTCTGAGTCGTAGAGTCTTGTTGTGATGCCATGTTGTATTTGCACACATCGAGCATATTGTGTGTATGATTGAAATGCTTGGTATGTGTGGGATCCGACAACCTAGTTGTTTATCCTTGGTAGCCTCTCTTATGGGGAAATGTAGTCTTGTGCTTCCATGAGCCATAGTAGTCCGCTACAGCCCGGTTCACCGGAGTCCTGCTAGCCCAGCACTACTGCTCCGGAACACTTGACTGGCCGGCATGTGATTCACTTCGTTCCTGTGTCTGTCCCTTCGGGGAAATGTCACGCGGTGACATCCGGAGTCCTGCCTAGCCTGCTACAGCCCGGGTTCCCCGAGTCCTGTTAGCCCAGTGCTACAGCCCGGATTCACACGCTGCTGACCGACATGCTCGATGTTGATTCATGTATGCCTGTCCCCGTAAGTTAGTTCCACTTTGGGTTCACGACTAGTCATGTCGGCCCGGGTTCTCTGTCATATGGATGCTAGCGACATTATCATATACGTGAGCCAAAAGGCGCAAACGGTCCCGAGCCATGGTAAGGCGACACCCGTGGGAATACCGTGCGTGAGGCCGCAAAGTGATATGAGGTGTTACAGGCTAGATCGGTGTGACTTAGAATCGGGGTCCTGACAGCGTTGGTATCAGAGCCAAGTTGCCTGTAGGATTACCAAGCCAAACTGGTCGAAGTTGAGTCTAGAAATGCTTTATTTATATAAGGGAATTGATTGTGGAAGGGAACGTAGGGCTCTTTTTACTCCTTTACCTTATGCCATTCTGATCTGAGTCACCCTCTTCTCTTCTACGGGGATTAAGAACTAGGCCTTCTCATCTATCTATCAGGATGACGTGTTACTAATCCGTAGACTCATAGGATTGATGGATTTAAGCCTCAGTTCAGTTCCTACTACTTCCGTATGTTGACCATTGATCCCGGGAGTTTATATTGTGATGTTGAGTGGTTATGCCACCATTTTTGCAGGATGTCTCAAATCCTTTGAGCATTTACAGCCGTTATGCTGTCCGAGTCATCCCAGGTTCCTAAATGGTCTGATGCATTTGCAAATCCTGTCCGTCCGTTCTCGATGTTCCTTTGGGCCAGATTAACCACACTAATCGTCGAGTTGAGGTACTCCGTTACCTCGTCGTGTATGTTGGAGTTATTATTATGACCCTAGGTGTCTTAGAGGACCACTTAGTATTCTAGAAATGCTCGCATCCCCAGTGTGATGATTCTGGCCACTATTCTCAAAAGCATCCCGTGATGCCATTTAGTTAGTAGGCATTCTATTTCTGGGTTCTTCAACCCAAGATTCACTCTACTTAACTCGTGTAGCTAGTGTTTGCTCGTTCCTTTAGGCTATTAGTAACCTTGCATTAGTCCTCGAGGTCCGAGGTATCTCCTTCTTCCAATACCATGAACCATTATGGCAGAAGTTCTTTTAACCAAAGGATCACAACCAGGGCGCTCTTGAGGAGTAGTCCATTCATATTGAGACTCTGCCAGTCCTACCTTTCTGCATGGGTTATCTAGAAGAAACTTGTTGGACTTGGTTCGACATACTAATCTATGCATCCACAACTCAGAAAACCATATGTTCCTTTGAGTTGTCCCTCTTTAGTTATTTTCTGGCCCTCGTCTATCAATTGATAGTCAGGAGTAATTGTGCATTTGTGTTATCGATGCCTATTATTCTTGTGGTCTGTCAAGCCATTCTAATCCGGAATGACTAGGAGAAACAAACTCCAGTACCTCGTCCATCTCTGGATTGGGTCAAAGTAGTTGTATTCCGCAGATCAAATGCCTAACCAGCTTTTGTTCTGTTCTACCTTCGAGTATTACCCCCTTTATGTCGAGAATATCGTAGGAATTGCACCACCTCTTATGAATTCTTGACGCAGTGATACTCTTTGCCATCATCACTCATTTCTTGGTCCCGTGTTGTTGCAACCGGAATGCCGACAAGTGAACTATGATGTGTGAAATCTATACTCCTAGCAACTCCGTTGCTTGGTAGTTAAAGGACAATAATTTCATCCTTAGCATGTTGGTTACTGAATCACATCCTAAGGTTGATCGTGCTACCAGTCCTTATTTCCGGTGCACTTTTCGATCAATGAGTTAGGATAGTGTCAGTCCTTGCTTATTTGGTCATATCGTCTTGCCCTGAAAAGCAAGATTGTTCTCGATCTTAATAACATGTCGGTGGATCGTGATTTTCCAAATATCTTCTTGGAAGTATCACCAGGTTGTCACCTGACTGCTATGTTGAATTCGTGATCAAGTTGGTTTACCAATAAACCACCCCCTCTCCAAGAATCTGTGTTGGATACCCTAAGCTAGTTGGTCAAGCTAAACAACAACTTGGAGAGTTGGAAGATAAAAGCTTGCCAGCTTAGTTCATTTCAAGGGATATATCTACGTGTGTTGAAGATAGATGATATCTTCATCGATTGGTCCCTGTGATCAGTTGTTGGACCTATTGTCGTATCAAGACTTTGATTTGAGTATGGGCTATCATCAAATCAAATCAGAACCAACGACGTTCATAATGTTGTCTTACTCGTGGTTGATCCCGAGCATACACCATTATATCTTTTGGGTCTGACCAATGCTATCACTTGTTCACATAATTATGGAATTCCATCTCCATGGAAACCTGGATGAATTGTTGTTGAGCCCATCAGCAACACTGCTACCTTCTCCATGACTCGTGTTGAACATCCAGCTAGTATTGGAAACTTTATAAGCATTATCTTCGTGTTCCGTTCATGAAGCCTATGTTTGGATGAAAGAAGTGACTTACTCTAATTCATGTGCATTAGATGCAAGTTGCCGCCGTGAATTCGAGAAAGTTTGTTTCTACCTCCTCTGGAATCATCCCAAGTCAGTTATGCACGTGCGAAGTATTCCGTGGTCTGTTAGACTGATCATCTTCATTCCATATGAATTCTCTAGCACACCAAGCCACTAACTGACTTGTTCAAGGAAAAGGAGTTCCTTCATAAGAGCTAATCCGGACTTATGAAAGAACTTCGATAACCTCGTTGAGGGTTCCCAACCAGAACTCGGTAGTGTTTTATTATAAGACTACCATGTGATCATGCTTGTCTGGGACAACGTGCTCACATGTTTGTAGCAGAACCAGCTCATGTTTTGGAGCTTACTACCGTGATCCATCTCCCGAGAATCTTGCAACGTCTTCTCGTGGATTTGTGTTGCAAACTTTAATTTTCTTTCTAGACTTGACGAGTCTGGAATATTCTGACACCAACCAGATCTAAATCTCAGGCAGACATGATGGTTGGAACATTCCCAAGAAGTACAATATTGGTCTCCCGTTAATCGGTAAAGTGGATGTCGTGGCCAACACACCCAGTCGGAAGACCTATTATTGTAGTATCTTGATTAAGGAATTCGGCCACCTCCCCATAAGGATTTCGTACGATTTACTTCCGTAGTTATTCCTTATGGATTCTTGTGCTCCTGAAGTCCGACCTTTTACTTGATGTTCTAGATACCAAACCATATCAATAAATGGGTTACGCTAGGACATCAAGGAGAACATTAGAAGTGGTGTGCTAAATGTCTCTCGGTCGATCATCTAGATTGCTTCTTTGGCATTGCTAAGGAAAAATCTGAGAAAGTGTTGTCCTCCTTTGCACCTGCATCCTCCATCACCATTCATCATGGTAGTATGATGTGTTGCCAGGATCCTCGACACGGATGTTGGTAAAACCTTGATGAATATGGAAATGCTCAAGTTCTTGAGAGCACGCACAAGCGCTAGGTGTTTTCACCGGCACTAACTGGGATTGCCCCAGTTTCCTCGATTATGCTATAACCTTTCAAACAGTGGATTCACTCTCTCACTACAGGAAACAGCTACTTTGCCGTCTGCCACGGCGGACGGCAAAGGCTCGAAAGGCGGACGGCAAAGACCTTTGCCGTCAGCCGCGGACGGCAAAAGGCTCCGGCAAAGAAGGCTACGGTAAACAGCTGCTTTGTCGTCTGCTTCCTGGCGGCGGACGGCAAAGGCTCTTTGCCGTCTGCGGCGGACGGCAAAGAGGGCGGACGGCAATAATTGCGTTGTCAGTCCGTTAAGTGGCTAACGGCAGACCTTTGCCGTCCGCCGCAGACGGCAAAGAGCCTTTGGTCTTTGTCGTCCGCCGCAGACGGCAAAGAGCCTTTGGTCTTTGCCGTCCGCCTTATGATGTCATCTACACATCACTAGATGGCAGGTTCTTTGCCGTCTGCCACTGATGGCAAAGTGCAGGTTCTTTGCCGTCTGCCACGGACGGCAAAGTCTTTGCCGTCTGCCACTGTAGGCAAACTGACCAAATGGGTCAGCTCCCAGGAAGCACAGTTGGCTGCCACGTGGCTTCTTTGCCGTCCGCGGCAGACGGCAAAGAGCTCTTTGCCGTCGGTGGCAGACAGCAAAGAGCCTGCATATTGTCTGTTTTTTCTGTTTTTTATTAAATCCCACAATTTGCAGCACATATCACATATATAAGTTTCATATCCAGCACATATCCAACACATATCTAGCACATAAGTTTCATATCACATATCACATCAGTTTCATCCATACACATTGTTCATACATAAGGAAGTTCCATCCATACACATTGTTCCATCCATATATATATTACAATGCAAAGTGTCATGAAGATAGCAAGCTAGATACAATGCAAAGTTTCATCAAAGGAAAAGCAAGCACTCCATCATAGCAAGCTAGCTTCCATCAAGTGAATGAAATCTGCAAAATGGTAAATAAGAAAGTTAGAAATAGGTGACTAGAACAAGAAGAAGACTAGAACAAGAAGAAGACTAGAACAAGAAGTATATGTCATTTATGAGCTAACTTAGGTGAAATGGATCATATATGAGCTAACTAAGTTGAAATGGGTTGTTTATGAGCTAACTTAGTTGAAATGGATCATTTATGAGCTAACTTAGTTGAAATGGGTCGTTTATGAGCTAACTAAGGTGAAGGGCATCGTTTTTGAGCTAAGTAAGGTGAAATGGGTCATTTTGGAGCTAACCTAGTTGAAATGGATCGTTTTTTAGCTAACTTAGTTGAAATGGATCGTTTTTGAGGTAACTAAGGTGAAATGGATCGTTTTTTAGCTCACTTAGGTCAAATGGATCGTTTTTGAGCTAACTTAGTTGAAATGGATCGTTTTTGAGCTAACTTTGTTGAAATGGATCATTTTTTAGCTAATTTAGTTGAAATGGATCGTTTTTTAGCTAACTTAGGTGAAATGGATCATTTAAGAGCTAATTTAGGTGAAATGGATCGTTTTTTTGCTCACTTAGGTCAAATGGATCGTTTATGAGCTAAATTAGTTGAAATGGATCGTTTATGAGATAACCTAGGTAAGATGGGTCATTTTGGAGTTAACGTAGGTGAAATGGGCCATTTTAAAGCTAAAGTAGGTAAAATGGATCATTTAGGAGCTAATCTAGGTAAAATGGGTCATTTTTGAGCTAACTTGGATGAACTGCATCATTTATAAGCTAACCTAGGTAAAATGGGTCATTTTGGAGGAAAATAAGCTAACTCTAGGTCATTATGGTAAGCATATTGGAGGAAATAAAGCTAAGTCTAGGTCTTTATGCATTTGTTAAGCAAAACACTAGAGAAACTTACCGTGATCAGGGAGGTGTAGGAGCGGGGTGGCTAGTGCCGCTACCTGGAGAAGGATCGTGCGATGTGTTTCTGGAGTTAAGCTGCAACAAAGATCATTTCCAATGTCTCGTTAGCATTACGACACTCAAATGTTGAGACTACCAACTAATGTCCATTCAAACTAAACTCACCGTGCTCCCAGGAGCAATCACTGGCATCGGCGGAGCGGGCTGACCGGACTTCTCGCACACAGACTGCACATTTGGTTTTCAGAACAGAGTCATACTAGTTAGTAATGAGACTCAAATGTTAAGACTAGCAAGTAATCTGCAGAAGAAACTTACCACAAGGAGCTCGTACATGGCCCTTGCCTGCATGTCATTCCGTGCCCTCTCCTCCTCCATCATCTTTCTCATCCTCTCCTCCATCTCCCGCTGCCTCTCCGCCGCCTCCGCCAGAAGTTTCTCCGTTCTATCTCTCTCAGTCTGTATAGCAGCCTGCAACACCACTCACATGACCATTTGTAATCATTGATGGAAGCGCACACAATGTAATGGAGAAAGATAACTGAGTACGTATCACTAACCTTGATGCCGAGTTGCACTAGCCGTTCACGAGGCCTTATCTCAGGAGCGGAGCTCGACTGGCGCGCCTTGATCTCCGGGAGAGTGCTAGGACAACGGATAAGTCCATCTCCAATGGCTATGGAGCCATGGGACCTCCCGCCACCAGATATCATCACCAGCTCTGGATCAATGGGACCCTGGCTCGGGTTAAAGTCCTCCCCTTTCCTCGCCTTCCCCTCATCTCTATATCTCACGAGCTTGTTGTGGGAGGAGATGTTGGTGAAGTTGTTTGCATCATCGAGGTCAGACTGAGAGAAAGCCTTGACTTTCTTGTAAGAGCCAGTGTGGGCCATGGCATACAGGTCGTACACCTCTGGCACCTTATCCGCCTTATTGTGGCGTGCCTGAAAGAGAGAAACAATGAAAATTAGTAATTAAAGGGCTCAAGCTAGCATGATGAATGAATTGCATGAATCATGAAGCAAACCACATACCCAGTTGCGCCCGAACTGATATAAGTTGGAGCTGCCTTGATGGTGTGGCACACCTTCCATTTGGGCACGTTTGTCCTTGGCCTGGTTGTGGAGGGCTAGCCATTCTTGTGAGCACCACTCATCGACCAACACCTCCCAACAATCCATCCGATCCGCACACCATCTCGGAGGCGCCTAAGTTAGCAAATAGAAACTTGAGCGCTACGGCTAAGAATTACTAAATGAAGGAACTTAAGTAGAAGGCCTTAAGAATTACCTTCATGTACTGCTCCTTACTCAGGAACTTATCGCGGCACGCCGGCTTGGTCTTCTTGATACGACGCAAGGCGTAGTAGTCTCGAACAGCCTGCACCCGAGCCTCGTGCCGTAAGTTCTGGAGTAGGCGCTTGCAGACGTTCTGGATAACATTTGCGCAGTCCTCCTCGTATCCCTCCTCACACCTGTAGAATGCCTGCAATCAAATGAAACAACTGCACATTTAAAACTACCCGATCAACACAATTATATATGATGTTTTTCATAACAAAATCGAAAGGTATATGACCTAACTAATAATTCACAAATATATGACCCCGTCGGCTTCTGGAAGGCCAAAGAACACCTTTTCGGGGTCGGGGTCTCGGGGTCGGGGTGTCGGGTCGGGGTGCCGGGTCGGGGTCGGGGTGCCGTGTCGGTGTCGGGGTCGGGGTGTCGGGTCAGGCTCGGGGTCGGGGTGTCGGGGTCGGGGTCGAGGTCGGGGTCGGGGTCGGGGTCTCGGGGTCGGGGTGTCGAGGTGTCGGGGGTGTCGTGTCGGGGGTCGGGGTGTCGTGTCGGTCTCGGGGTGCCGTGTCGGGGTCGGGGTGTCGTGTCGGTCTCGGGGTGCCGTGTCGGGGTCGGGGTCTCGGGGTCGGGGTGTCGGGTCGGGGTGCCGGGTCGGGGTGCCGTGTCGGTGTCGGGGTCGGGGTGTCGGGTCAGGCTCGGGGTCGGGGTGTCGGGGTCGGGGTCGGGGTCGGGGTCTCGGGGTCGGGGTGTCGGGGGTGTCGTGTCGGGGGTCGGGGTGTCGTGTCGGTGTCGGGGGTCGGGGTGCCGGGTCGGGGTCGGGGTGCCGTGTCGGTGTCGGGGTCGGGGTGTCGGGTCAGGCTCGGGGTCGAGGTGTCGGGGTCGGGGTCGGGGTCGGGTTCTCGGGGTCGGGGTGTCGGGGGTGTCGTGTCGGGGGTCGGGGTGTCGTGTAGGTGTCGGGGTACCGTGTCGGTGTCGGGGTGCCGTGTCGGGGTCGGGGTGCTGTTTCGGGGTCGGGGCTTCGGGGTGTCTCCTCCTCCTCCTCCTCTTCTTCTTCTTCTTCTTCTTCTTCTTCTTCTTCTTCTTCTTCTTCTTCTTCTTTCTCCTCCTCCTCCTCCTCCTCCTCTTCTTCTTCTTCTTCTTCTTCTTCTTCTTCTTCTTCTTCTCCTTCTCCTCCTCCTCCTCCTCCTCCTCCTCCTCCTCCTCTTCTTCTTCTTCTTCTTCTTCTTCTTCTTCTTCTTCTTCCCCCTTCTACTTAACCTAAACCTAAACTAACCTAAACTAATTAAAACTAAACTATTTAAACTAATTAAACCTAAACTTAAACAGAAAAAAAAACAAAAAAACCAAAAAAACCAAAAAACAGAAAAAAAAAAGGGAGGAGGGGCTCACTGTGGGGGAGGGCCGGGGCGGGGCCGGCGACGGAGGGCCGGGGCGGGCGGTGGAGGAGGCGGGGCGGCGGGGGCCGGGGCGGGGCGGTGGAGGAGGCGGGGAGGCGGGGGCCCGGCCGGCGGGGGGCCGGGGCGGCGGGGGGGATGGGGGGCGGGGGGCCGGGGCGGGGCAGTGGAGGAGGCGGCGGGGGGCGCGGGGCGGCGGGGGGCCGGGACGGCGGGGGGCCGTGGCGGCGGTGGGGCGCGGGGCGGCGGTGGGGCGCGGGGCGGCGGTGGGGCGCGGGGCGGCGGGGGGCCGGGGCGGGGGGCGACGGGGCGGTGGGGCGGCGGGGCGACGAGGCGGCGGGGGCGACGGGGCGGCGGCGCGCGGCGGGCGGCGGCGGGGTGGGAGGAGAAGGGCGAGGCGAGGACAAAGTGAGTAACGGGCGGGCGGTACCTGCCGTTAGGCAAGTGCCCTCTTTGCCGTCCGCCAGCCTTTGCCGTCCGCCTTTCTGCCTCTTTGTCGTCCGCTAGCGGACGGCAAAGAGGTGGGCCGTTAGGATTTTTTTCAAACGAGCGGGGGGTGGGGGCCACCACACTCTTTGCCGTCCGCCAGCGGACGGCAAAGATTCTTTGTCGTCCGCTGGCAGACGGCAAAGAGCTGGCAGATGGCAAAGAGCTTCTTTGCCGTCAGCCTTTTCTTTGCCGTCTGTTTATGTGTAGCTGATGGCAAAGAGCTTCTTTGCCGTCAGCTAGCGGACGGCAAAGAGCTGGCGGATGGCAAATTAGCTGATTCCAGTAGTGTCTACTGTTGAGCTTCTCCCCTGTTACTAAAATCATTCCAGCATTTGCATTATGTTCCCAGCATGCACCGTCATTGTGCCATCCTACCTCGGATTACCCTTCCCCGTAATTACTGATAAGGACCATCTTCAAAAGTGGTCCCACCAGGGGTTCCGACCATTTCCGGTGATAAGCAAATCACCCCTTGTGTTGTCTTCAACAAGGTAGTCCACATCGTCCATCCTAGCCCGAGTGTGTCGTTCTCCCGAACTCCCTCGAACGATCGTTTGTGATTGCCTTAGGCTAGCATAAAGAGTTTCAATGATATTTATATCAAAAGTAATTCCTTTTGCCACTTAAGGGAATATTTCTACAAGTCACCTTCCCCAAGGTGCCCCGTTATGGAATCGTGGCAATTATCTCCTCGCTACTTTGAAACCATGCACCATCTTATTCAGCGTGGAATTGTGTTTATCAACTTGAATCTTCGTTCTCTGTTTCACTTCATCCCTCTCTCGATGTATGTGTTGAGTCTCAGCTCAAGAGATACTCAACGTCGCATTCCGTGAGTTGATCGTGAGTTGCTCGACCTTTAAGGGGATCGATTTCTATAGAGCTTCCCTTGTCGTCATCGTGTCGGATGAAGATCTCGAAAGCAAAGACGTCAACGTTAATTGAAGCAACGGATCAACATCTTCACGAAGGGCAATTGGATCATGAAGATCGTGTTAGCTTTGTGTACCCTCTGTCTTCTTACCTCACGTCTTGAATCTCGGGACGAGATTCTTGTTTAGTGGGGGTGAGCTCTCACAGCCCCAGATCAGCCCTTGTCTGACTTTGCTTGTTCCTCATGTCATCATGTTTAATTTTCAAAGAAACTTGAAATGGGGATGTTGAAACCCTAGCACCAAATGCATTCAACTAGGTTCAAATAAACAATATTTTCAATTAACCCAAAATGCCTTTGAAAATGTTCATGATTTTTGATAAAGGTGAAAACCTCTACCAAAAATGATGCCAATATTTCTAGGTCATTTTTGGATTTTTGAATTAACTCATATTGTATTTGAATTGGGGCATTTAAATCCTATAAATATTTTAAATGCTCTAATAATTCTGAAACTAGTTGAGGGCTATTGGAAATATTGTCAAAAGTTCCCACAATTATTTTCAGGATTTTACAGAATGAATTAGTATTTTTACTAATCCAAAACAGAGAAAGAAAATAGAAGACAGAAACTAAAGACAGAAATAAAAGAGAGATACCTGGGCCTTACCTGCAGCCCAAGTGGCTAGGCCAGCCCACCACTGTGGCGGCCCAGCCCAGCTAACCCCCCCCCCCCTGTCGTCTTCCTCCCTGGACAGAAGGACGAGCGCGTGCTCGCCGCACGCTGGCCACGCGCCGGCCACCTCCTGCTTACCTGCTTGCCGCTGGAGGCACCCGAGGGCGCCACGCACTCCCCTCAACCCCTCTCTCCTCTCCCTCACTCGCTGCTCTCTCTCCCGACCTCTTCCCCCTCCTCTGCTCCCTCTTCCTCTCTGCCCGAGCGGAGCTCGTCGCCGCCAATCGCCGTACCCATAGCCAGAGCCACCCCCTCGCCTCTCCGACGCATCCCCGAGCTCCACGACGTCGTCCTCGACCCCCTCACCGAGCCACGCCCCGTCAAAAGCCCCACAGCGCCGTCCCCGAGCTCATCTTCAATATTCGGCCGCCGGCAACTTCATCGTCGATTCGCCGCCGTCTGTGCTTCCCCGACCTAGCTAGCTTGCTCGTCGGAACCACGGTGAGCTCTACCACCGTTTCCCCCTGACCCCGTGGTCTATCCCTCACCGTAGACGTCGTCCCCATGAGCTCCGAAGCTCGCCGGCGCCGTGCTTCATCGCCGTCATGGCTACCGACGCCGTAGCCTGCGCCTGGGCGCGTCATCGTGCTCGGGTTGCTCCTAGGAGACGATCCCGACCACCAGCTGGTCCTGCCGTGCACCGGAACATCAAACCCATGCGTGTCCGAACTCCGGCCGCCGCCTTGGAGCTCGCCGTCGTCGGCTCCGGCCACCATAGGCCCGGCCGCCACCACCACCCGACGTGCGCCTGCAAGAGCTCTCCAATGAGCCCAAGAACGGCCTCGTCCGTGCCCTGTGGGCGTTTTCCGAGCCGCGCCGCCATCTCGGGCCTCGCCGGCGTCGAGTCGCCGGCGGGTTTGCCCTCGTTTGACCCGGTTTGACCCCAGTTTGACTCCCCCTGAGTCACTGACTTGTGGGCCCATGCTCTTAACTAAACTAGATCAGTATTAGTTTAGCGCAAATTAATCTGGATTAGTTAGGTTAGTCACTGACAGGCAGGTCCCACGGGTCAGGTTTGACCCTGGCCAGCCCGTTGACTCGCTGACGCAGTGATGACGTCATGCTGACGCAGTATTGGTTTTCTGGATTTAAAATAATTCAGAAAATTCTAGAAAATAGTATAAACTTCTAAAAATCATATAAAATCAACCGTAGCTCAGAATGAAATAATTTATATATGAAACATTATCAGAAAAATGCAATCTATCCATCTGTATCATTTTCATGCATGTCAAACTAAGTAATACCTGCTGTATAGGTGAAAACATGATAATGACATTATAAATGCTAAATATGGAGTTTGCATATGAACCCTTAGTTCATATGGACCTCATTTAAACTGTTGCTAGATGCATTAGTGTAAATCATAACATTCTTGACATGTCATGACCATGCATCATATTGTCGCATTGCATTGATTGTGTCCTTCTTTGTTTGCCGGTAACCGTCCCCTCTCAGTAGCCGATGCTCCGATGACGTGATCGATGACACCGATGAAGAACTATAATATCTTCAGAAGTGCCAGGCAAGCAAAACCCCCTTGTCCATTCTGTTACAAACCCACTATCTCTCGCTCCTGCTCTCTTTTACTGCATTTGGACAACAACGATTCATCTGTTACTTGCTGCGGTAGTTGAACCCCTTATCCTCTGCATGACCTGTCATTGCCACAGTAAATAGATGAAACCCACTAGCATGAGTAGGAGTTGTTTGAGCCCTGGTGTGCCTACTCATTCATGCTGGTTTGTCATACCTGCTATTGCTTAGAGTTGTGTCAGGTCTGATTCATCGGGGATGAGTTGGAATGGTGATGAACATGTCCTACTGTGTGTGAGCTAAGTGTGTGAACACGATTTGGTAAAAGTAGCGGTGAGAGGCCATGTAGGAGTACATGGTGGGTTGTCTCATTGCAGCCGTCTTCAGGAACTGAGTTCTGTGTTTGTGATCCATGATACAGTTACTACCACGCATTGGGCCCAAAACCAATGGACCCTCTCGGCTTCTTAATCACACTTGTCCTCTGTCCAGGAGTTGCAAGTAGTTTCTGGTGTTTGTAGTATGCTGGAGGCCGTGGGCAGCGCTGACCGGAGGGGTGGGCTGTGATGCGGTAGGCACGTGGCCGGGCATGCCGGGCGCCCGTTTGGTGTCTCGGAACCCCGCACACATCGTTCAGGGCCGTATGTGGAAACCTCGGCCGGACTCCCTGTGGATGGAACCTGAATAGGCGATAAACCTGGACTAGAGACTTGAGTGTTTAGGAAGGCTGTGGCCGACACCCTCGCTGGGCTTCCGCTTGAAGGTTGCCGAGTACATGTCGTGTAAATGGCGGTAAGTGGTGAGAGCGTGTGTGTCGAAGTACACCCCTGCAGGGTTAACTTCATCTATTCGAATAGCCGTGTCCGCGGTAAAGGACTTCTGGGTTGCCTATAACAGTTCATAGACAAGTGAAAGTGGATACTCTAAAATGCGCAAGATAAGCGTGAGTGCTATGGATGGCGTTCTCATAGGGAGACGGGAGCGGATCCATCGTGAAGTATTGATATGGTGATTATGTGGACTCGTGTGTGCCACCTCAAAGAGTTACTTGCAGTCATAGTTTAGGATAGCCACCGAGTCAAAGCTGGCTTGCTGCAGTCAAACTCCACCACCCCCCTTTGTTGATACCGATGCATATGTAGCTAGTTCTGATGTAAGTCTTGCTGGGTACATTTGTACTCACGTTTGCCTATTTTATGTTTTGCAGAGAGACGTCAGTCTCGCTAGTAGTTTCGTGTGGACTTCGACGTTTAGCTTGATACCTCAGCTACGATCTTGTGCCCTCGGCAGGATCTGGTAGATAGTCAGGCTTCTCAGCCTTTTTCATTTGTAGATGTCTGTACTCGGACATGTTAAGCTTCCGCATGTGTTTGACTTGTATGCTCTGAATGTTGGGTCATGAGACCCATGTTTGTAATATCTGGCTCTTCGGAGCCTAATGAATAAATACT
Organism: Aegilops tauschii subsp. strangulata; assembly: GCF_002575655.3. Classification (NCBI taxonomy): domain Eukaryota; kingdom Viridiplantae; phylum Streptophyta; class Magnoliopsida; order Poales; family Poaceae; genus Aegilops; species Aegilops tauschii. Next base: position 171,576,924 of record NC_053039.3, read on the forward strand.
CTGAGTCGTAGAGTCTTGTTGTGATGCCATGTTGTATTTGCACATATCGAGCATATTGTGTGTATGATTGAAATGCTTGGTATATGTGGGATCCGACAACCTAGTTGTTTATCCTTGGTAGCCTCTCTTATGGGGAAATGTAGTCTTGTGCTTCCATGAGCCATAGTAGTCCGCTACAGCCCGGTTCACCGGATTCCTGCTAGCCCAGCACTACTGCTCCGGAACAATTGACTGGCCGGCATGTGATTCACTTCGTTCCTGTGTCTGTCCCTTCGGGGAAATGTCACGCGGTGACATCCGGAGTCCTGCCTAGCCTGCTACAGCCCGGGTTCCCGGAGTCCTATTAGCCCAGTGCTACAGCACGGATTCACACGCTGCTGACCGACATGCTCGATGTTGATTCATGTATGCCTGTCCCCGTAAGTTAGTGCCACTTTGGGTTCACGACTAGTCATGGCGGCCCGGGTTCTCTGTCATATGGATGCTAGCGACATTATCATATACGTGAGCCAAAAGGCGCAAACGGTCCCGGGCCATGGTAAGGCGACACCCGTGGGAATACCGTGCGTGAGGCCGCAAAGTGATATGAGGTGTTACAGGCTAGATCGGTGTGACTTAGAATCGGGGTCCTGACATCTATGTTAATTGTAGATAAATGGCCCGTGTTGTTGTTCCGTTGAATTTTAATGCGTTCCTTGAGGCTAAGTTGAAAGATGATGGTAGCAATTACACGGACTGGGTCCGTAACTTCAGGATTATCCTCATTGCTGCACAAAAGAATTACGTCCTGGAAGGACCGCTAGGTGCCAGGCCTCCTGCAAGGGCAACGCCAGAAGTTATGAACGTCTGGCAGAGCAAAGCTGATGACTACTCAATAGTTCAGTGTGCCATGCTTTACGGCTTAGAACCGGGTCTTCAACGACGTTTTGAACGTCATGGAGCATATGAGATGTTCCAGGAGTTGAAGTTAATATTTCAAGCAAATGCCCGGATTGAGAGATATGAAGTCTCCAATAAGTTCTATAGCTGCAAGATGGAAGAGAATAGTTCTGTCAGTGAGCATATACTCAGAATGTCTGGGTATAATAATCACTTGATTCAACTGGGAGTTCAACTTCCGAATGATTGCGTCATTGACAGAATTCTTCAATCACTGCCACCAAGCTACAAGAGCTTCGTGATGAACTATAACATGCAAGGGATGGATAAGACAATTCCTGAGCTCTTCGCAATGCTAAAGGCAGCGGAGGTAGAAATCAAAAAGGAGCATCAAGTGTTGATGGTCAGTAAAACCACTAGTTTCAAGAAAAAGGGCAAAGGGAAGAAGAAAGGGAACTTCAAGAAGAACAGCAAGCAAGTTGCTGTTCAGGAGAAGAAATCCAAGTCTGGACCTAAGCCTGAAACTGAGTGCTTCTACTGTAAGTAGACTGGTCACTGGAAGCGGAACTTCCCCAAGTATTTGGCGGATAAGAAGGATGGCAAGGTTAACAAAGGTATATGTTATATACATGTTATTGATGTGTACCTTACTAATACTCGCAGTAGCACCTGGGTATTTGATACTGGTTCTGTTGCTAATATTTGCAACTCGAAACAGGGGCTACGGATTAAGCGAAGATTGGCTAAGGACGAGGTGACGACGCGCGTGGGAAATGGTTCCAAAGTCGATGTGATCGCCGTCGGCACGCTACCTCTACATCTACCTTCGGGATTAGTTTTAGACCTAAATAATTGTTATTTGGTGCCAGCGTTGAGCATGAACATTATATCTGGATCTTGTTTGATGCGAGACGGTTATTCATTTAAATCAGAGAATAATGGTTGTTCTATTTATATGAATAATATCTTTTATGGTCATGCACCCTTGAAGAGTGGTCTATTTTTAATGAATCTCGATAGTAGTGATACACATATTCATAATGTCGAAGCCAAAAGATGCAGAGTTGATAATGACAGTGCAACTTATTTGTGGCACTGCCGTTTGGGTCATATCGGTGTAAAGCGCATGAGGAAACTCCATACTGATGGAATTTTGGAATCACTTGATTTTGAATCACTTGGTACTTGCGAACCGTGCCTCATGGGCAAGATGACCAAAACACCGTTCTCCGGAACTATGGAGAGAGCAACAGATTTGTTGGAAATCATACATACATATGTATGTGGTCTGATGAATATTGAGGCTCGTGGCGGATATCGTTATTTTCTCACCTTCACAGATGATTTGAGCAGATATGGGTATATCTACTTAATGAAACATAAGTCTGAAACATTTGAAAAGTTCAAAGAATTTCAGAGTGAAGTTGAAAATCATCGTAACAAGAAAATAAAATTCCTACGATCTGATCGTGGAGGAGAATATTTGAGTTACGAGTTTGGCCTACATTTGAAACAATGCGGAATAGTTTCGCAACTCACGCCACCTGGAACACCACAACGTAATGGTGTGTCCGAACGTCGTAATCGTACTTTATTAGATATGGTGCGATCTATGATGTCTCTTACTGATTTACCGCTATCGTTTTGGGGTTATGCTTTAGAGACGGCTGCATTCACTCTAAATAGGACACCATCGAAATCCGTTGAGACGACGCCTTATGAACTATGGTTTGGCAAGAAACCAAAGTTGTCGTATCTTAAAGTTTGGGGTTGTGATGCTTATGTGAAGATACTTCAACCTGATAAGCTCGAGCCTAAATCGAAGAAATGTGTCTTCATAGGATACCCAAAGGAGACTGTTGGGTACACCTTCTATCACAGATCCGAAGGCAAGATATTCGTTGCTAAGAATGGATCCTTTCTAGAGAAGGAGTTTCTCTCGAAAGATGTGAGTGGGAGGAAAGTATAACTTCATGAGGTAACTGTACCTGCTCCCTTATTGGAAAGTAGATCATCGCAGAAATCAGTTTCTGCGACACCTACACCAATTAGTGAGGAAGTTAATGATAATGATCATGAAACTTTAGATCAAGGTATTACTGAACCTCGTAGGTCAACTAGATAAAGATCCGCACCAGAGTGGTACGGCAATCCTGTTCTGGAGGTCATGTTACTAGACCATGAAGAACCTACGAACTATGAAGAAGCGATGGTGAGCCCAGATTCCGCAAAATGGCTTGAAGCCATGAAATCTGAGATGGGATCCATGTATTAGAACAAAGTATGGACTTTGGTTGACTTGCCCGATGGTCGGCAAGCCATTGAAAATAAATGGATCTTCAAGAAGAAGACTGACGCTTATGGTAATGTTACTGTCTATAAAGCTCGACTTGTTGCGAAAGGTTTTCGACAAGTTCAAGGGATTGACTACGATGAGACCTTCTCACCCGTAGCGATGCTTAAGTCTGTCCGAATCATGTTAGCAATTGCCGAATTTTATGATTATGAAATTTGGCAAATGGATGTCAAAACTGCATTCTTGAATGGATTTCTGGAAGAAGAGTTGTATATGACGCAACCGGAAGGTTTTGTCGATCCAAAGGGAGCTAACAAAGTGTGCAAGCTCCAGCGATCCATTTATGGACTGGTGCAAGCCTCTCGGAGTTGGAATAAACGCTTTGATAGTGTGATCAAAGCATTTGGTTTTATACAGACTTTTGGAGAAGCCTGTATTTACAAGAAAGTGAGTGGGAGCTCGATAGCATTTCTGATATTATATGTGGATGACATATTACTGATTGGAAATGATATAGAATTTCTGGATAGCATAAAGGGATACTTGAATAAGAGTTTTTCAATGAAAGACCTCGGCGAAGCTGCATATATATTAGGCATTAAGATCTATAGAGATAGATCAAGACGCTTAATTGGACTTTCACAAAGCACATACCTTGACAAAGTTTTGAAGAAGTTCAAAATGGATCAAGCAAAGAAAGGGTTCTTGCCTGTACTACAAGGTGTGAGATTGAGTAAGACTCAATGCCCGACCACTTCAGAAGATAGAGAGAAGATGAAAGATGTTCCCTATGCTTCAGCCATAGGCTCTATCATGTATGAAATGTTGTGTACCAGACCTGATGTGTCCCTTGCTATAAGTTTAGCAGGAAGGTACCAAAGTAATCCAGGAGTGGATCACTGGACAGCGGTCAAGAACATCCTGAAATACCTGAAAAGGACTAAGGATATGTTTCTCGTTTATGGAGGTGACAAAGAGCTCATCGTAAGTGGTTACGTTGATGCAAGCTTTGACACTGATCCGGACGATTCGAAATCGCAAACCGGATACGTATTTACATTGAACGGTGGAGCTGTCAGTTGGTGCAGTTCTAAGCAAAGTGTCGTGGCGGGATCTACGTGTGAAGCGGAATACATAGCTGCTTCGGAAGCAGCAAATGAAGGAGTCTGGATGAAGGAGTTCATATCCGATCTAGGTGTCATACCTAGTACATCGGGACCAATGAATATCTTTTGTAACAATACTGGTGCAATTTCCTTAGCAAAGGAATCCAGATTTCACAAGAGAACCAAGCACATCAGAAGACGCTTCAATTCCATCCGGGATTTAGTCCAGGTGGGAGACATAGAAATTTGCAAGATACATACGGATCTGAATGTTGCAGACCCGTTGACTAAGCCTCTTCCACGAGCAAAACATGATCAGCACCAAGACTCCATGGGTGTAAGAATCATTACTATGTAATCTAGATTACTGACTCTAGTGCAAGTGGGAGACTGAAGGAAATATGCCCTAGAGGCAATAATAGAGTATTATATATTTCCTTATATCATGATAAATGTTTATTATTCATGCTAGAATTGTATTAACCGGAAACATAAGACATGTGTGAATACATAGACAAACATAGTGTCACTAGTATGCCTCTACTTGACTAGCTCGTTAATCAAAGATGGTTATGTTTCCTAGCCATAGACATGAGTGGTCATTTGATTAACGGGATCCCCTCATTAGGAGAATGACGTGATTGACATGACCCATTCCGTTAGCTTAGCACCCGATCGTTTAGTATGTTGCTATTGCTTTCTTCATGACTTATACATGTTCCTATGACTATGAGATTATGCAACTCCCGTTTATCGGAGGAACACTTTGTGTGCTACCAAACATCACAACGTAAATGGGTGATTATAAAGGTGCTCTACAGGTGTCTCCAAAGGTACTTGTTGGGTTGGCGTATTTCGAGATTAGGATTTGTCACTCCGATTGTCGGAGAGGTATCTCTGGGCCCACTCGGTAATGCACATCACTATAAGCCTTGCAAGCATTGTGACTAATGAGTTAGTTGCGGGATGATGTATTACGGAACGAGTAAAGAGACTTGCCGGTAACGAGATTGAACTAGGTATCAAGATACCGACGATCGAATCTCGGGCAAGTAACATACCGATGACAAAGGGAACAACGTATGTTGTTATGCGGTTTGACCGATAAAGATCTTCGTAGAATATGTGGGAACCAATATGAGCATCCAGGTTCCGCTATTGGTTATTGACCGGAGAGGTGTCTCGGTCATGTCTACATAGTTCTCGAACCCGAAGGGTCCGCATGCTTAACGTTACGATGACAGTTATATTATGAGTTTATATGTTTTGATGTACCGAAGGTTGTTCGGAATCCCGGATGTGATCACGGACATGATGAGGAGTCTCGAAATGGTCGAGACATAAAGATTGATATATAGGACGACTATATTCGGACACCGGAACTGTTCCGGAGAAGTTTCGGATTAAACCGGAGTGCCGGAGGGTTACCGGAACCCCCCGGGGAAGTATTGGGCCTTAGTGGGCCTTGAGGGGAGAGAGAGGGCAGCAGCCAGGAGGTGGTGCGCCCCCTCCCAGGAGGAATCCTAGTTGGACAAAGAGAGGGGGCGCAGCCCCCTTTCCCTCTCCCTCTCCCTCTCTTTCCTTCCCCCCCTCTTTTCCTAGTTGGACTAGGAAAGGGGAGTCCTACTCCTACTAGGAGGAGGACTCCCCCCCTCTCCTTGGCGCGCCTAGGGCAGCCGGCCTCCCCCTTGCTCCTTTATATACGGGGGCAGGGGGCACCTCTAAACACACTTGATATATGATATTTTAGCCGTGTGCGGTGCCCCCCTCCACCATATTACACCTCGATAATACCGTTGCAGAGCTTAGGCGAAGCCCTGCGTCGGTGGAACATCATCATCGTCACCATGCCGTCGTGCTGACGAAACTCTCCCTCAACACTCGGCTGGATCGGAGTTCGAGGGACGTCATCGAGCTGAACGTGTGTAGAACTTGGAGGTGCCGTGCGTTCGGTACTTGATCGGTCGTATCGTGAAGACGTACGACTACATCAACCGCATTGTGATAACGCTTCCGCTGTCGGTCTACGAGGGTACGTGGACAACACTCTCCCCTCTCGTTGCTATGCATCACCATGATCTTGCGTGTGCGTAGGAATTTTTTGAAATTACTACGTTCCCCAACAGCGAGTTGCTCCATGCCAGCACGGTGGCACGCGCGTCGTCGCTGCCATATCATACCGCGCCACCAGTGTCTGCGATGGCCGCGCCTCTCGTGTCTGTGGGTGCGCCTCCCGTGCCTGCGGCAGCGCCATGCAGGCAGAGAGAGAGAAGCCGGGTGCGTGGAGAGCGACGAGTCGGTGGCCAGCTTCTATGCGTCCGCTGCCATCATCGAGGAGAAGTAGAACACGGGAGGCTGCTGCCACTTGGGTCCCATGAAGGCCACCGTCGAGGCGACAACTCCGTATTCAGGTGGTTTTTTTGCTGCTTGTCTCTTCTGAGGACCTTCGTCGACCCTGCAAGTGTCTTCCAGACACGTGGAAGATAAAGGGATCCGCGGGCGGCCATTTAGATTAGGTATTAGTTATACCACAAGAGCCGGATTAGCACCGCTTAGTTCATGTAAATGTAATGAAATCCATCATGTTTATATGAAGATCCAGCTTTTTTATATGAAATCCTTCATGCTTATATGAAATCAGTCTGTGTTTGCACGAATTTCCTCTGGTTGGTTAGAGTTGTGAAAATGTATGCCGCTGGCGTTGGATGTCGTCCTCCGCGAAAGGAAGCGGGAGGAAACTTGCCGGCTACCGTTGGAGATGCTCTTATGCTGGAAATAGTAGAGTCACATCCAATCCATTTGAGTTAATTGCATGTATGATTCTCCCTCTATAAAAAGTTAATTGCATGTACAGTGTACACATGACTTGCAGGGTGGCTACAGCTTCGTACAGAAAGTTAAAAAGAAACAAATCCATCCTTAATCTTGTATTCTAAGTACTCTGTGGGTTCCACTGTCAGTACAGTAGTGAAAGAAATATATATTAATTAATATATAATATAAAAATCTAAAGTTAAGACGGAATTCAAACTCAGGTCATCGCATTGCGAGCATCTGGCGCTAACCAGTCCAGCACATTTTCGTTGTGGACGATGCTGGAGATATATCTCTATCTCTACTCTTATACTCCCTCCATTCCTAAATATTTATCTTTTTCAGATTTCAAATGGACTACCACATACGGATGTGTATATAGACATAGAGTGTAGATTCACTCATTTTGCTCGGTATGTATTCACTTGTTGAAATCTCTAAAAAGACAAATATTTAGGAACGGAGGGACTAGAAAACAGAGTTGGTGATGATGGTGTGCCTGCCATCCTGCAATATAGGTCGTCGGATTTATATCTAACGGATAGGAAGGAAACTATGGCAATTTTACAAAAAGATACCCACACCCCTCTCCACATTTGCAAATAAGGCCTTCCCTCATTCATCCTTTTCTCTTACAAGATAAACTACTCATACAAATGCATCTTGATGTTCCATGCAACGCACGGGCATCTAGCTAGTTTCTTTTACAATAGTTACTGCGATAATTGGGTTGAAGTGATATGTTTTATGTTTGCCCTGAATGATCTCAGATTCACTAGTAGTAACAAAAGAAAAGGTTGCCTTGTTAATTAACAGAAAATAAGGTGAAAACTATCACATGAGGCCGGTAAAAACAAGGCACACTGGGTTCAGCGTCATCGTCACTAAAGTTGTCCGCGCGCGAGAAGTCTACATATCGAGGGGGCTACGGAGAGAAAGATGTATCGAGTGGGTGTGAGCGAGGCACAAAGACACAACTAGCGTGTGTGTGTGTGTTTTATAGAGAAACCAATTGATAGATTAAGATCAAGATCGAGTTGTCACCCTTCTGCTATCATTGTTGGGGTGGGGAGGGGGGAGAGAAAGACATATCGAGAGTGTGCGCGCGGTAGGCACAGAGGCACAACTAGCGAGTGTGTGTGTGTGTGTTTGAGAGAGAAGCCAGTAGATAGATTACTATCAAGATCGAGGGGCCACCCTACTCCTTCGGTGTCGGGTAGTGTGTGTGTGTGTGTTTGAGAGAGAAGCCAGTAGATAGATTAGTATCAAGATCAAGGTCTCACCCTACTCCTTCGGTGTCGGGAAGTGTGTGTGTGGGGGTGTGGGGGGGCAGTGACACTTGGATATAGGGAGAAGGAGTTTGTGTGACACATATCTATATTAAGGGATAGGTAGATAGCATGTGTGCGAGGCATACTTAAAGCATCATGGAGATAAATAAGCAGTGTGCATGCAAATGCTAGAAAAAATGACGAGAGAAACAATGTCTATGTGTGTGTGAGAGAGAGAGAGAAAGAGAGAGAGAGAGAGCGAAATCTCAAAACAAAAGGTGCTCTGCTGGAATCCCATTGTATGTATTCATATGGTTTTGGGACTCGAGTTAACCTTAGGCATATGTGTGAGAGACATAATTATACTTTGAGCCATTAGTGGCGGTGGGTGGGCGGAATTAAAGGGGTGGGCGTGTTCGACAGAGAGAGCGTGTGTGTTTCTGCATGAGAGACTTATAGGATGGGGTAGAAAGATGAATTCTAACCTTGATGGAGGGAGAGAAACACATGAAGTGTGCGTGTGTCATTCCGATGCCCACGGAGAAACGAGATATGTATGTGTGTGAGAGAGATTGCACAATTCATTCACATATCACTATCTAGCGATTCTGGACGTGCATCGCTTGAACATAAATCAATATCTACTTCATATCGTGGCCAAATATACAATATTGATTCAATGCTATAAAGATTGGACACTCACATATCACATTTTTTCTAAATAATCCTTTTCAATTGTGCATGCCAAAGTTAGAGTGATGTTTCTTCAAACAACCAATGTAGCTATCATGTACATGCACCATTGTTAGTCTTGCATTCAAATTCATTAGTCTTGGATCATTTAAGGTTCTATTATGAAGTAATATATGTAATATTCATATATGATTTTAACGGGTACGCAATTTATGAAATGGAGGCTATGTAATCATATGAGGTAACACTTTTAAGTAGCGGACTACAGTATCGATTTCTTTTGTGGGACTACCATATCCATTTCTTTTTGTGCGCCTCTACAATAACACGTCAATGCATTATGTTAAAAGTAAATAACCAATGGCAATGAATTATCTATATACACGAGAAATACATAGGCTGAGTGTTTGATCCCTTTTTTGTGAATGCGCCTCTACACCTGTACAGTTGGCCGCGCCTGTGTGAACGTCCAAGTTATCGGTGCATCATCCCAAGTTATTGTCTTTTTTTCTGGTGTGGAATTCACACCAGTTATTAACTGGTGACGTGTGCTCCGTGGACACAGTCTCGCATGACCGTCCCGCTAGAACTGTCGAAAATTAGTTGAAACTTGATATGAACGATCCCGCGGGCGGCAAAATCTCCCGCCTCCTTCTAAAATTTCTGCCACCTAGTCTTTAGCATGCGAAATTCCCCTTTTGTCCTTTGTGCACGGAGAACAACAGTTACAATACATCCCTCATTTACATAATAGGTCGGTGCTGCTTTGGTAACTTCCGGTTCCCCCCACCACACGACACCCCCATTTTCTCTCCCCCTCCCACAAAAACGACTAACTCCACAGCACTAGAGCATCTTACATCACGTCGTCCGTACTTCATTGACCTTTCTACCCCTCCCCTCTCAAAACCCTAGACTGCTCATCCACTGGCGTACCAGAGCCCATTCACTGCCAATGGAGTCCACCTCGTCGAATCTGCTTCCGCGGCCGCATCTACCCCTCCCACCTCCCCTAGAAACAAGTAGACTGCTCATCCACCACTGTACCACAGCCCATTCAGTGCCGGCCTTGTCCACGGCGCCGGATCAGCTTCGCCGGTACTTTCATCAACCGCAGCGCATCCGCAGCGGCTCCTTCGTACTCCCCACCAGAGACGCTTCGTCCACCCCCCTGAGCCGCCCCACCGACACCCCCGTCAACGGCCTCTGATCCTCTTCGCCAACACCTTCCTCAACCCTACCAGATCTGCTTCGCCGACACCATCGTCAACCCTACTGGAGTAGCTTCGCCTATAACATTCTCAACCCTACCGGGGCCACTTGGCCAACGCACAAGTCCACGGCCTCAGATCCACTTTGTCGCACCCTCGTCCAACCTACCGGAGTAGCTTCCGACGCCCCGTCCACGGCCGCAGGTCCGCATCGTCGACACCATCCTGAACCCAACCACCGGAGCAGCTTCACCGACGCCCGCGTCCACGGCCTCAGATCCGCTTCGCCCATGCCATAGTCCACCCTACTAGAGCCGCTCCACAAACACCCTACTCGACGGTTCTAGATCTCCTTACCGGACCCCGACAGCCAGCACAGCATCATCACCCTTGACGTTTCTAAGCTGATTCCCACCGTCTGGCAAGATGCCAAGCACCCGCCACGGCCTAGGTACTTGTCACGTTTAAACCCGTCCAGCATCACCTACCCGATGTACTTCAAATATACTAACAGGTCGCTGTTACATGTTATGCAGCTGGCAAAAATTACAAGGACGATGTTTCTTTTGGATCTAACAGCTTGGCTATGATCTTGTAAGTGCGTCTCTCTCTCTTGTATTGTTGTGTGCCTGCCAGCGTGCTTTGCTAGGATTTTCGAACAGTAATCCCTTTGTGTAGACAATGATTTCTACTACTGGCTGCTAAATTACATGTGTAGATGTCATACATGATACTCCCTCCATTCCTAAATATAAGTCTTTCTAGAGACTCCACTATAGGCTACATACAGAGCAAAATGAGTGAATCTACACTAAAAAAATGCATCTATATACATCTGTCTGCGGTCCATACTGAAATCTCTACAAAGATATATATTTAGGAACAGAGGTAGTACATTACACAAAATCGTAGGTGGCATGTAGGATTTCCAGTGCACTACATTAGGGTCCCTTAGAGTGCCTGCTAGTCCGGCACACAAAGTCATGGCTAGTTTATGCTACGCACACAATCGTTAATTGGTGGTTTAAATATGCGCAAGGGATATGCAATGTATTATCATGTAGAGATGTCTGAAATAGCCGTGTCAACTTGCAGATAGGGTTATGCAATGAAAAATTACAAGATGTATGTGGCAATTTCATGGAACATGCAAAAAAAGGAGAGGCATCGGTGAGCCTATGCAGTGTGCTATGGTAGGTCACTCTGGCCCAGTTCTTTTGTAGGATTCTCCCAAAATCTATCCCTCTCTAGCTTCTCCTAGAATCTTTGACCCCCTTTTGTTGTACAATCCTACCTAATTAGACCCTAACTAGGTAGGATTGTAAAACAAATGGGGCTCAAAGATTCTGGGGGAATCTGGGTAGGGGTCAAATTCTGGGAGATTTTGGCAAAAGAACTGGGCCTCCATTGCAATCATCATGACATGTGATTTGTATGTCAGTTCTATTGGTCAAGTTTCTTAGGGACAGTTATTTCGACTTATCCTAAGAAAATAAGCACCTTTGAATATAAGCTCCGGGTAATAAGCCAACCATTTCTTTTCATTGCTTGCCTTTTCAGCTTATCTGTGGTATGATCAGCGAAAAGTCTAGATTGCATTATATTTTGTCATTTTGTTGCCCATATGAAAATTAATTTGACTTGCAAACATCACAAATTGAACCCAGTGCATTAATTAATATGATAGGAAAACATACCATCAATATTTGTTCAAAATGCAAATACAAAGATACCATCTACTTGGCACAATCTACTTTGGTCAATGTCTTCCATAGAGATCCCATTGCCTAATTTAAACGAAGAACACATGGCCTAAATTTAAATGAAGAACAATTATTTATCAAAATTCGATGGTCCAAGTGGCTGTTAATTATCATATAGCAGCAGCACCTGAAAGCATCATATAGCAGCAGCAGCTCATAGGAACTCATCCTACAGCAGCAGCAGCAGCAGTGTGCAATTCATCATATACTAGAAGTAGCTCATAGAAAGTCATCATATAGAAGCAGCAGGAGCAGCTTATAGAAATTCATCATATAGCAGCAGCAGGAGCAGCTCATAGCAATTCATCATATAGCAGCAGCAGGAGCAGCTTATAGCAACTCATCATATAGCAGCAGCAGCTCATAGCAATTCATCATATAGCAGCAGCAGCTCATAGCAATTCATCATATAGCAGCAGGAGGAGCTCATAGAAATGCATCATATAGCAACAGTAGAAGCAACTCATAGCAATTCATCGTATAGCGGATCAGAATGAAAATTTGGCAAAAAATCAGAGGAGAGCCTCACCTTGTTGGATGAGCTCATCCTTCAACAGCACCTCAAGGCCACGGCCTGGGAGGAGGGGAGGGGGAACGAGGTGCCTTCTGTCGTAGTGTGGCATCCGCTGTAGTTGTGCGGCGCCCACCGGAGTAGTGCGTTGGACGGACCACAACGAAGCAGTTGCTGGAGACCATGAGAATGAGGGGCGGCGCCAGAGGGAGGAGCAGTCGGGGAGATTTGGCCCTACCCGCCGGCCATGTAGCCTAGCTGGATAGAGCATCATCGAGGACCAGGGCAGATCGGACCAGTGGCGACGGCTTGCTGTAGGAACCCTGGCGCTGCAGGCAGGGGATCGAGGTAGAGGGAACGGGGAGAGGAGATGCAAGCGGGCAGGGCAATGAATGCTTGCATGTTTGTTTTTACTAGAGGGTCAGGTGTGACGTGGGCGTGAGCAGTGGCATTTTGAGTGTAATATTGCAAACAACAGAGTCATTTCACTATTCCCCGTCCCTTCAATTTTTGTGAGCTTCTACCCGAAACACCCCCCTCCAAAGCGAAATAAGTTAAGCCCAAGCCCATAACTCTAAAATGACTTATTTAAATCTTTATGGATTATTTTGACAACAAGCTCTGAAAAGGCAGAATATAACTGGCCCTTAACCTGCAATTCAATTGTGCGTGCAATGATGAATCACTCCTGCGTGCTATAGTGTACATTTAGGCATCATCATACATGGCATAACCTAATACATGTGCATTTCATTATAGATTCTGAAATACGCAATGTTTATGTTAGTTCATATGTTGCACATGTTGTTTAAATGCCCCTTACACTACAAAAAAATACACTTCCGTGATGATACGTGTTTGTCACAGTAGGTCACCTTTTCTATCATGCATGTACATCCATGACGATTTTATGACAGAATCAAGATAGTCATACCTGTGCTGTCATAGAAGTGTTCCATAACAATACCAAAATTATCATAACATAAGTGTTCATTTCCATGACGATAAATGACGTGTCATGGAAGTTCTTTCGTCAAGGGTAACCGACATGTGGCATCCACTGTAACGGGTCGCCGTTAAGCTATCAGGTCCAGTTTTGGATCCGATAACCCGTTAACAGCCCGGACCAATAGGGATTTTCCACGTGTAAAATTCTCATTGGCTGGAGGAAACACGTGTCAGCTCGTCATTGGGTCAGATAGGCGCCTATGATATGTCGACACGTGCGACGGCCGACCACTGGCCCATTTAGCTTACAAAGGCTGGCCCGTTTGACTTGGTCAAAAGTTAGCGGGCTGGCCCATGAAAAGTCTGTTAATGGTCTATTCGCAAATAGCCCATTTTACGGTCCGGGAACTCACAACCCGTTAGGGCCTTCCCGAAATCGGCCCAACAACGTCATGTGGGCCGTCGAATATAACACCAGCCCGTTTCAATTTCGGCCCATGTATGGCCCATGACGTCTTTCGGCCCATATGAGGCCTTTCATAACTTTAGGCCCTTTAGTGGCCCATGGTGACTCTAGCCCATAATGAATAGTAAATTTCTTTGTACCCATTAACGGCCCATGATTCACATGGGCCGTTTCCAGCCCGTATTAGCTCTCGGCCTACTGACGGCCCATACGTTATTGGGCTCCTTTCCGGCTCTCGTTTACTTCTGGCACGTTACTGGCATGTTCCCTAATGGCCCAAATTCGGTTCGTGGCAAGAATCGGCCCGTTTGTGGCCTGTTAACCCGTTGCGCCGTTTCCAGCCCGTCCTATATTCTGGCCCATTAACGACCCGTTATGCCTGTGACAGAATTAAGCCTTTGCTGTCCTCCGGCCTGTTAACGGCACATTACCGTGCTGGGCCGATACCAATTACGCCCGTTTATGGCCCATGTGGACCCATTAATCCGACGGCCCGAGGCCCACTGATTCTACAACCCGTTGGAGGCCCATTTATTCGACAGCCCGTAGGAGGCCCATGGATCCTACGGCGTGTAGCAAGGTCAAGGTTACGACGGTCCGTATATGGCCCATGGTTGTTGCGGCCACTAGCAAACCAGGGAAAAAGAAGACTAGGAAATATATAAGCCCGAAACTAACGCTAGGCTATTAAGGCGATTGCACAGATTACATCCACTGGGCATCAAAGATTGCCACCAGTGCAAATATAGGGAACACCCTACACTATAGAAAAATGGCTTGCTATTTTCTTCAACCGGTGGCTGCACGTAAAGAATAAATTTTGTATCGAAACAAAACAAATTACAACCATAAAACAAAAGGAAGGTTGGCATAAAAGTTAACAGTCTGGCAGATAAATGCAACACCATAAGTTCAGAAGCTCAGTTCATTTGACGTGACTATTACGTTTTCATGTTGTATTGTCCGATGGAGCACCCTTCGCCTTCATTTCTCCTAGGCTCCTGAACAACATAGCAAATGTCTGATAGTCTGGTTTCAAAACCATGCATATCTTGACGACATCGAACAATGTATGTCCTTGTTTCACAAAGGGTCTCTGTTAGGGAATGGACCTGTGTCTAGAGCGTAGATATAACATTGTTTTGAGCTTGCATATCTTGATCATGAGACAGTTTGGACGAGATTGCCTTAACAACCAACCCAGTATTACGTAGGAACATGCTTTTGGCACTGTTAGTGGACATGTACTGAGCCACTGCAGAAAGAGGTGACATTGCTGTTATAGTTGCCTTGTCACCTTCAGAAGGTGGCGGTTCCACCATTTTTTCCATAGCTTGCTGAAAAGTTGAGTTTTTACATTAGTAGTACCAGAACAGAATATATTAAGGAGGCAGCAAAACCAAATAAAATAGCTTTGGTATATATACAGAACTTATTCTGATGAACCCATGTAAAATATTAGTTGTATTTTACTACAAAGTACATAATAAAACCAGATTCCAAACATATGACCATGTACCATGGCTAATGTATTGTCTGTTTCTTCACATTGTATTGACAGCTAAGGATAAAGAGACAAAGTTTATAAGACGGTAAGCATAGTATGACATCATTCATATCACAAAACAATTGAGAATAGACAACAGGCAATTGTAACGTTGTGTGGGCAAGTCCAGCACGGAACTAGATTACAGATCAAGATCAAAGGAACATCACTCCTCTCTTTTAAACCTTGTAAGGTGCAATGATACGCTAAGACAATTGTGTATAAAATTGAAAAGAGTAATAGACATTGGCTACAAACCATGCAATTCAATGCACAAGTCAGAGTAAGTAGTAGTTAAAAGACATGAGGATTAAGGACTTACAACAGCGGCTTTGACTGGTGTAGTCATGCCCTTCGTCTTGCTGGTGTGACAGTCATTGAAGATTTCCACAGCATTTGGTGCAGGTACTTTTTGGTCCTTGCGGGCTTTCCTCTGCATTTGGAACAAGTCAATATAGATCTCATAATATGGTACAGTGAAAAGAGTGAAACAGCAGCTAATTACAAGAGCCTTGCAGTGTGCAATATAGCTACGAGATCACGTCGTCTGTTGGAATTTCACCGTACGGTTGACCTTGTTCTTTGAATAGTTCACCTACAAGAAGATAGATTTGTGAGACGCATGCGTAAATAGGAATCCAACATGTGATCTGACCACATATATATAATGTACTTGATACTTTGGATCAGACCAGTGTTTAACGAGGCCTCTCCAGTCTTCATCCGATATATTTTCCACTAGAGATGTTTGGGCAAGTTCACTGTTAGCCTTGCCTTCAAAGTGAGTTTTCCTCAAGTTATACCGATACTGTCGCAGAGCAGACTTGAAAACATGGGTGCAAGCTTGTCTGGTTGCATCATCTTGGCTATCCAACTTGAACCTCATATGTTGAAAATTATGGGAGTCTCATTATCAACAACCTAGGAAGTATGGGACAAAGCAAGACGGTATTACTAGTTTCCATACATAACCATCCTTACAGATAAATGGTCGAGGAAGGTGTTGAATTGGGTTTCGTCTTTGTCATTCCTGTACTGAATCCATGTTGGGAGGATACGTACATGACACCTAACGGCAACGGCTGCCTCTAATACTAACTTGGCTGACTCTGTAGCATCACGTGGCCTTTTTAAACCTGCATCAAAACGGATCTCCATTCTTCCTCCTCTAGATTTAGTTAACCTATCGAGCATTATCCCTGATGTTTGTTTCCTCTTGCGCCTAGGTTCTAGTCCAACAACGAACATAGGAAGTGTTAGTGTACATCAAACTGTGAGACTACATATAAAGAAGCATGCAACTGTAACTTCACTCCAACAACTACCTTCTTGTTGTTGAAGCTTACAAAGTTTATCTGATCTTGCCAACTCGTCTTGTGTCAGGAAGTAGTGTTAGGTGGCAAGGGATCTTGGGAATGTGTTGCTCGCTGAGTTGACAAACGAGTAAATTGTGCAGCTGGTGGTACTGTGGAAGGTGTTGCAACAACTAGGGCTGTCTCTGCTTGTTTGGTGGCAGCTATTAGTTTTTGTTTGGCTTGTTCTGTAGCTCGTGTAGCACGGGATACCCCGTTTGTACAATTTTCCGCTGGACTTTGACCTTCTATTGCACCATCAGTACCAGCAGAATCTGCAGGATTCTTCCACTTCCCTTTCCGTGTGTCCTTAGTACCCCCTGTCATTCTGTGTTCCTTCCTCTTTTTCTGTGCCATATTAAGTCAAGCCGACAAGAAAAAGCAATAACAATTTAGTTCTTTAGAACAAATTGATGCGTGATATAGACGAACTGAACTTTGATGTTAGACAACCACATGATAGGAGGATGTAATATGTACGAAAAATAGGACGGCATGAGATAACCAGAACTATGATGTGTAAACTAAGCAGAAGACATTTCACTAAATTAGAAGCAATGCAATGGAAGGTAGACACCATATGAAATATGCTACAAATATCGCTCTGCCAAGTTAACAGTGTCTCGTCATAACTGGCATTTAAACAAATGTGAAGCAGTACAAGAAATAAATCATATGCAAGATGCAAACAACATCACACTACCAAGTTAAAGGTCTCTCGTCATTAGTGCCATTGCATATTCACAGCATTGCATATTCACATCTTATGATGTGTAAACTAAGGAGAAGGCATTTCAACAAATTAGAAGCAATGAAAGCTAGACACCATATGAAAGATGCAACGAATATCACTCTACCAAGTTAAAACTATCTCGTCATAAGTGCCATTTCAACAAATTAGAAGTAGTACAAGCTAGAAAAGAATGCAAGATGTAACATATATCACACTCCCAAGTCAAACGTGTCTTATGATAAGTGATTGTTGCAGGTTACACGACAGTAGTACTTTGATGTCAGAACATGGTGTGATAGCCAGATATTGTCTGTTCTAGAAACAGGAACACGTGTCTTATTCACAAGTATAATGTGAAAAGTAAGCAGATGGAATTCAACAAAATTAGAAGAAATACAAGCTAGACATCATACATAACATGCAACCACATATAATAGTTCCAAGTTAGAGGGAGCACCTGTGATGGTGCAATAGGGGAGATGTGCTCATCATCAACACGGCTACGCTGAGTGTCTATGCATGTGTTGTCTTGCAAATCATCTTGGGGGTGGAGGAGTACAATCTGTAGAGGACCTCCGTTTGGAAGGAGCAACTTTATCCGCTGCCTTGCTAACTTCCTTCTGCTTTATTGATTATGAATTGTCAAGTAAAACCGACAAGAAAAAGCAATAAAATTCACTCTTCAGAACTCATTCGTGCATGATACTCACAATCACTACTTTGATGTAAGGCAAACACATGGAATATGTACGAAAAACAGGACGGCATGGCATATTCACAATTGTTTGTGTAAACTAAGCAGAAGCCATTTCAAGAAATAAGAAGCAATGCAAGCTAGACACCACATGAAAGATGCAACCAATATGACTCTGCCAAGTTAAAAGCATCCCATCATAAATGGCATTTCAACAAATTAGAAGCAACGCATGCTATAAATGATATGAAAGATGCAACTAATATCGCACTGCATATACTAAAGGTCCCTCGTGATATTGATTGATGCGGTATACAAAAAAACAATAGTTTTACGTAAGGACATGCTTAATAGACAGATGTACTATGTACTAAAAATAGGAAGGCATGCCACATTAACAGGTATAATGTATAAACTTAGCAGAATAGCACATGTAATTTAACCAGATTGGAAGAATTACAATCTAGACACCATACGCAACATGCACCACATATCACGCTGCCAAGTTAGAGCAAGCACCTACGATGCTTGTGTAGGGGAAATGCGGTAATCAACTACAGAGCTACGTTCACTATCTTCATCTAGCCTTGCTGTTTCTTGAGAATCATGTGGGGAGGTTGACGCTGCATTCTTTAAATGAGGATCTTTACTCACAGTAGTCCACTGGCCTGACTGCCTCATCATAAGTGATTGATGAGGGATACACAAGAACATTAGTTTGATGTAAGAACATGGTTAATAGACAGATGTACTAGTATGTACTAAAAACAGGAAGGCATGTCATATTCAAAGGTATAACGTGCAAGCTAAGCAGATGCAATTTAACCAAATTGGAAGCAATACAAGCTAGACATCCGGCTAGAGTGGTGAGCATGATCATCTAGGACCTGAGAGCCTGGTGGGAGGCAGGCTGCTTCGCCACCATCGTGGCTTTTTAGTTGGCTTCCAGGTGATGCATGTCTGTGCTGGGCTTGTCACTGGCTCGGCCAGTGTCATGACTAGCTATTTGTCTTCTGGTGCTCCCGGGATGGTGGTTCATGTAAAAAATATATTTCCTTATCTTAATAAAGACCAACTTCGGCCTTTCGAATATAAGCTAGACACCATATGCAACATGCAACCACATATGACACCGCGAAGTTAAAGCAGGCACCTGGGATGGTGGTTCATTGCGAGTGAGATCATCAACTCCAGAGCTACGTTTACTGTCTCCATCTGGTGACACTACACCCTTTAAAGTGTTGAAACGTGTCTGGCCTACCCGCGTACGAAGCTGGAGTGACTTCTCTCTTTTCTTTTCTGCTTCTGTTAAGGCAGAGTCTGAAATACCCTTGCATAAAAACACAATAGTGAGAGTATGGGTGAAGTGTGTGCAGAACTAGTGCAATGTAAAAGTAGCAGATAGCAGGTGGCTGAAAAATAAATGACATGATACATATGATTGCTCTACAACATTGCATGGCAAACAAAATTAGATTCTACTCCGTATGATTTTGTAATATATGAGCACAGGGATGGCTGGGAAATGCAGGTACTCCTCCAGCACACCACCACATGTGGTCCTATCAAAGTAACACTCGACTGAAAATAAATAGGTCAGTCGATTTTTTTATGAACCGTCCGATCTATAATGAACGGGCAGATGGCCTTCATCTACCTCCCGCCAGTCACTGTTGACAATCTTTCTCGAACCGCCAGCGACCGTCGGCCCAGACCCCTGCCTCCGCCGCCCCGCCCTCCCCTCGACCTCACAACACTGCCGTGCTTGGCAGCGCCCCCCGGCCATCCCTTTAATCCCGGCCGACCTCCAGATCGGGCGCCAGCAGCTCTAGGCCCCACACGCCCCTAAGATAAACACCGAGGTGCTGCTTCCCCGGCGTAAGAGGCGGACTAGCGCCTGTTACGCCGGGGAATGCTTCCTTTAATTGGGAATCAACTGACCAGGAATTGAAATCCAGGGGCAACGGACCTCTAGCTAAGGTGAAATAGTATATGAGGAGAAACCATGTGCATCACGAGTTACTAGGAACATCTAGTATCAAGAAGAAGTGGTCAACTAGTGTCTTCTATGGGATGAATACTGTGCAAGCAGACACGTAAGATTTGCACGAATAAGGGAAGAGGAGTACCATTTCCGGTTGCCAGTGTTGTGTCCTCCATATGTCGCGGTGATTTTCTTCTTTTTACCAGGGGAACCGATGTTTTGGAGGAGTCCAGCCTTGGACGAACCCATGGACAAATTGCTGATTGTGTTGTCGTGGCCGTATGTCGGCGGAGGGGAAGCAGATCCGAGGCCGCGAAGGATGGCGTAGTAGGAACAACTCCAGTGCGGTGGGCGGTGGCGAAGTTGGGGCGGTAGCGGTGAGGCGCAGGACGGCATGGTTGAACTGGCTCAGGTACGAACAGCTCAGCCTCGCCTTCAACTACTAGCCGTGGAGGGCGTTGTGGTTGAGGTTGCGGTGGACGACGACGTTGGGGCATCTGCTCCGGCGTGATGGAGGAGGGCGGCGGTTGATGGGTGGGATGGGGTGGCAGAAGGAGGACGCCGGGGTTTCGCAGTTGGTGGAGAGGTAGTTTTAGCGCCCATGCAGTACGAATGGGGAATCAAACGGGGGCGGGGGGAGCTAAGGGAGAACCATGTTTCGGTCTGGGACGCGCTTGTTTTTTGGCTTTTTTGAACAGATGGGGCTCGCTGTTTGAAAATTGGGGAAAGTACAGACTTTGGCCCCCTCTTAAATTTTGGACCTACTGCGGGTCGGGGGTAGGATGGTAATCCCAGGTGTCCCAAATAGTGGGCGGGAGCGATTTCGGCCGTGCACATGTGTGCTTAGGCGGCCATTGTGTATGAATGTTTTTCGGAGGCGGTTGCGTGGCATCTAGATGAAGCTACAAACCTACTCCGGTTTAGACCTTTGGACGTCGGGCCGGTAGGTTTCACGGGTCGAAGTTAGAAAAGTAATTTCCTTCTACTACCAAACATTGATCTCACGCGGTTTCGGGCGAGTAGAGGCTCTTTTGGCACTTCATTCGAAATTTTGAAACAGAAGCATTCACGTTTAGAGTACTCTTGAATTTTGAGGATTGACCTAAATAGACAATGTTAAATTTGACCTTGTGTGTTTGAAAACCTCATTAAATTATGTGCTTCTTTCTGAAATTTTGACACTTGAAAATCCTATAACTATGATTATTTTGGAATGGAGGAGGTAAATTTGAATCTATCTTGTACACGACTATATATGCTATTATGTACAAAAGCAGAGCAAAGATTGGTGCCCCCATAATTTAGGTATGATTTACAAATGCCATGATATCGAATTCAAATAATTGAATGGACTTCATGTTGAATTCGAATTTTTAAACCACCTTAAGTTGAATTCAAATGTATGCTAGTTCATAGCTAGCTATTTATAACGTTCATTGTGTAACTTTCGTATGTATTATGTGCTTTACACACACAACATGAACTGCACTCACGTTTATATTTGATTGCTAAAGTGATGCATTGTCTAGAGTTCAAAATACTAACTATGTGGATCAATTATGTCGAATAATAACATGGACATGCTCAAATTCGATAGAATCTAGATGTCTGATGGATCAATGACCGTTCCTTACGTGAATTGCAAATATCATGATCCCATCCTAATATTTGGATACAATTTATATTTTTATTCAATGTGTACATTAGTCTTTTACGTGTAGTTTCACTCTCCATAGGTGGTCTCTCACACATGCTCACACACTCTCCTGTGGTGTCTTTCTCGCAGACATGCTCTCGATATAACCCTCCCTCCCTCTCGTAATAACCATCTATGACTGTTTTCACTAACCTTTATCACAAGCACTCTTCCTCTCACAAGCATACACACACACAATCACCATCGACCCTTTCTATATACATAGACCTACCTACGTGTCTCCCGTACGCACCTTATCTTTAGGCCTGTCTCTCACGCATTGTCTCACACCTCTCTTCCTAATCGACGAGTATGATTCTAGCAGAGCATTCTGTAGGATGCCCCTTAAAGTTAGGTTGGATGAATAGTAATATCAGAGATAAGGGGTTACCTTAGTCCGAGGACCTAGGGTTACAAATCCTAGCCGGCTTTGTCAGTGGACACAGAGTCCTTCACAGTTCTGCTATCTTTGTCTTGTACGAGTCATCCATGGGTCTCCCTAAATGCGTCACGGGCCGACCAATGTAGCGCAGGACGGAACCAAACCAAGGGCCTCACCTTGGCCCACCGGACCTCACGCGGTGACACACCCTCTGCCCCCAGGTCTCGTTATCTTCTCACACCCACACATACCAACACAGACACCACACACAAAAATTCTCCTCGTGCCTCTATCCCCTCCCCCCTTGCATATACACACTCAATGGCATCTCTCGCCATGACATCATATTCGTCTCTCTCTCTCTAGACCTCTCTCATTTCTCGTGCTATCTCTCCCACGCCCCCTTCCCCCGCCGGCCCCTCTATCCATGCCTCTCCTGAATACGTAATACACACACATACCTCTCTAGGCCCTGCCAAATACATTAACTACACATTCACACATGTTACATCACGTACCCCATTGATCTAAAAAGCCCTCTCTTCACGTTTATTTCGCATATAACATTCCTTTTGAATAAAGTGTGGCCAAAAAATTATTTTAGAATTTCTACATACATACAACATTACAAAGTTATATGGAGGAGTATGAACGTTAATTGCATTGCATGGTGCCCACAATGATATTTATTCCGCACGGTGAACTTTTATATTTTTATACTATATATAAAGTTAGTCGTAATAAAGAGAAACGAAGAGCATCTCTCTCTCCATCGCATACACCCCCTCTACGCCCCTTTCACGTACGCACACAAACTATCTCTAGGTCCTCTAAAAGTATGCCCCCAGCACATTCACGCATGTTTCATCTTTCTCTCGCAATATATACAGTGACGATCATTGTATTTGAAGTGAAAGAAAGATACGTACATTGGACTTCAGAATCCACTCATTACAGTCACCATTTATGTTTTGTGGTTATTATATAGTCACAGGCTCACCGTACAGCTTTGTATTTGCTCAAGACACGACTAGTTGACCAGTTAAACGCTCCACGTGGCACCTCTAGTGTTGAATCGCATTATCTCACTACCATTGGGCCCACCTGTCGGCGTGTATCTACTCTACACTCTTATAAAAAACAGAGTTGGTGATGATGGTGTGCCTGCCATCCTACAATATAGGCCGTCCAATTTATATCTGACTGATAGGAAGGAAACTATGGAAATTTTGCAAAAAGATACCCACCACACCTCTCCACATTTGTAAATAAGGCCTTCCCTCGTTCACCCTTTTCTCTCACAAGATAAACTACTCATACAAATGCATCTTGATGTTACGTGCAACGCACGGGCATCTTGCTAGTAAGAATGAAAACAAACGACAAAAAATATTGGACGGTGGTTCGAAGTCATGACCGCGGGCACAGCGGGCAAGGTGGCCTTGTATTGGTATGCTGAGCCATCTGTTTAAACACACAGGAGCTGGTGTGGTGATTATACACACACGCACGCATGCACACGAACTGGATGCATGCAACACTCACACGAACACATGCAGCCACGCACGCACGCAACACTCACACGTACACACGCAGCCACGCATGCAACACTCACACGCACACATGCATGCACACACCACACGACAAACACACACTATCACGCTCAAGGGCTCAACCTACACGTGCATGTGCACACATCAGGCCCTGACAGACACATACACAACCAGGTGGTTCCCGCGCACGGGTTGGAGTCTTGTCGCGCCTGCATAAGTTTGTGGTTATCTGACCTTTTTCCTATGTGAACTGACAGGTGGGACCCACAAGGAACGTGGTTAATTTAACTAGTCAACATGGTGCCATGCAGACTATTTGGCCGGTCAACAGAGTGCAATCCGATGCTGAACGGTGAGCAAGTGACCGTATAATCACTGCAAAATGTATATAGCAACCGTAATGAGCGTATTCTGAAATCCAATGACCGTATTACGCTTTTCTCTCTGTAGGCCCTCCAAAACTACATCTCTACATGTTCTCGCATGTTACATCCAACAACTATGCAATACAGCACTACTACTACACTCTAACACAATAAATCATATGTGTTTTTAGTTTTACTAGATATCATATTGTTACTTAATTATTCAGTTTGCATACATTAAAATTGCCTTTGAAATGTATGGCCAGTATCATCTACCGCGAGGGAAAAATCCCGCCCTTTCCTGTTTAATCGGGTTGTATCGATGGATCATGCGAAATAGCAAAACTATAGTACTATAGTACTACGGTACAAGTAACAGTTCACTGGGCCGCCGTGTCGTGTATTCCTCCGTCATAAGAGTGGAGCGCTCGCTTTCATAAATGTTCTAGTCCCTTTCACCGACATGTGGGACATCAAGCTACCGAGTCCACATGCCATACCGAAATATAGTGCAGAGTAGCAGGGGTGAAGCACCCCAGTCATGGCGTCGGCGTAGTAATGAGCAATGAGGCGTCAAATCACAAAGCTGCACCTTTCCCTGCAGTTAAGTTGGAGGGACGAAGTAATAATGCTAAAAAAAGTAGTTGGAGGGACGAAGCAACCATCATTTCCCTCATTGCTGAATCCGCTTCTCCCTCATCTTCTTCAAGTTAACCATGTGTTGCTTCTGCCGTTGTTCTGCCTCATGTGGGACGCGGATCGGCTTGGTAAAGCACTGACACATGGGACCGCATGTTAGCAAACCGCCAGGCCAACGTCCTCCAAAAATAAGAAACCTCCCCTGCCATCCATGCGGCAAAATCACCTCCTTTTTACTGATCTTGATTCTATAATTTTTTAGATCAATATAATTGAGATTTGTATGGATAGCACACGGGAGCAAAACCAAGTGGTGCGGTTAAGAGCATCCACAATGTGTAGCCAAATGTGAAAATAGCTTTTGGCATCAATGGGAACCATTGTGGACGGTGCTACCAAAGCCAAAAAGATGGATCCGAAGCTCCCTGATTGATCGATTGAAGCAATAGAAAAATGCAACGTCTCTCCTCTTCTCCTGTGCTTGGACGCATGTACAGTATAGAGCATAGAGTCTACTCCCCTGTCCCTTCTATCACAAATCACAAAGCAGTGAGGCGTCAAATCACAAAGTACGGATGAAGCAACCATCATTTCACTCTTCGCTGACTCCGCTTCTCCATCGTCTTCTTCAAGAAACCACCTCACCGCACTAAGCTGG
The DNA here is from genome assembly GCF_002575655.3 of Aegilops tauschii subsp. strangulata. Lineage (NCBI taxonomy): Eukaryota > Viridiplantae > Streptophyta > Magnoliopsida > Poales > Poaceae > Aegilops > Aegilops tauschii. Next base: position 171,602,484 of record NC_053039.3, read on the forward strand.
ACGAATGACGCTATTTTGTACTAGTACTAGTACGTTTACGCGTCCTTTGGTTCAACAGACTTCCTGGATGCAAATAAGGCGGTTGTCTCGGCTTGTGGGCGGCACTTGCGAACGACTTACCGTGGTCTCCCTCAATGGTGTTCTCCGTCGAATGCACTTCGCCAAACCACAACGTTCGAGATATCGTCGACGTCACCGCAGTGGGGAAGGAAGTCAAATAGTTACTACCTCCATTTTTTTGTACACAAGGCCAGTATATCAAAATTACAATTTGCAGAAGGCCACTAACACTAATCGAGGCAAAATTGATGGGGTTTGCCTCGTACTAGCAACGAAGGACATTAATATACCCTTGCATGCATGCGAAAGTGAGAAGGTTGGTTTGCATGGCGCTGCATTAATCAAGCGATGAGGAGTGAGATGGTTAGCTCTTTGGGATTTGGAGAAAAAAGTATGCATTAATTGACACATCAAACGAGGATTTGTATCGATTAATCCCGCGAAGGAAAACCACGCCTTTCTTTTTTAACACTAGTACTCCTACGTATGTACTTGTATCCTGTTTGGTTCTAGGCCTTGAATTGCCATACTTCGCCACACATTTTTGCCAAGCTTGCCTAAAGTTTTCAAAATGAAAAGGAGGTACACTTCACTACAAAAAACACACTTCTGTGACGATACGTGTTTGTAATAGTAGGTCACGTTTTCTGTCATGCATGTACATCCATGACGATTTGATGACAGAATAAAGATAGTCATACCTGTGCTGTCATAGAAGTGTTCCATGACATTACCAAAATTATCATCACGGAAGTGTCCACTTCCATGACGATAAATCGCGCATAGAAGTGCTTTCGTCAAGGGTGACCGACATGTGGCATCCACCGTAACGGGTCATTGTTAAGCTATCGGTCCGGTTTTGGATCCGATAACCCGTTAACAGCCCGGACCAATGAGGATTTTCCACGTGTAAAATTCTCATTGGCCGGAGGAAAGACGTGTTGGCTCACCGTTGGGACAGATGTCATCCACTCATTGGACAGGAGGCGCCTATGATACGTCGACACATGGCACGGCCCAACAGAGGCCCATTTCGGTGAAAAGGCCGGCCCGTTTGACTTGGTCAAAAGGTAACGGGCCGGCCCACGGAAAGCATGTTAACGGGATGTTAGTATATAGCCCATTTACGGCCCGCTAACTCACGGCCCGTTACGGCCTATCGGAATTAAGCCCAGGTAGCTTCATCTGGGCCGTCCAATATGATTCCAGCCCATTGTAACTTCCGGCCCATGTATGGCCCATGATGTCTTTCGGCCCATACGAGGCCATTTGTAACTCTTGGCCCATTAACGGCACATGGTGAATCTGGCACGCAATGAACAGTGTACCGCTTTATACCCATTAATGGCCCATTATTCCATTGGGCCGTTTCCAACCCGTGTTATCTTTCGGCCTTCTCAGGGCCCATTTATTCTTGGGCTTATTTCTAGCATTCGGTTACTTACAGCCCGTTACTGGCCTTTTCTGCTCGTGGGCCAAATTCAGCCTGTGGTTACAATCGGCCCGTTTGCGGCCCATTAATCCGTTGGGCCGTTTTTTGTAGCGTCATCAAATACGGCTGATTAACAGTGCCACGTTATGGTCGGCCCATGAACGGACGATTCCAAATCTAGCCCGTTTACGGCCCATAATGTGATCTGTTATTGGCCCATGTTTGGCCGATCGATCATACGGCCCGTAGAAGGCCCATTGATGCTATGGCCCGTAGAAGGCCCATGGTAACTACAGTAAATATGTAGCCCATGGTTATTGTGGCCCAGTTTTAAAAAATAGGTTATTGCGGCCACTAGCAAACCACTGAAAAAGAACTACACTGACTACAAGCAAACAAATAAACAAGACAACAAGGAAATAAATAAGCAAGCAACTTATGCTAGGCTATCACAGCTATTACACATATTACATCGACTAGGCATCAAAGTCCGCCACTAGTGCAAATATAGGGAACAAAGCCGCATATCATATACACTGGTTGTCAAAGTTGGCGACTAGTGCAAATAAACGCCGCAGCAAAACAAGTCCAGAAATGAAACCACTTCAGAAAAGCTCAAGAAACAATATCCTGGGTACCCGTAATGCTGGCAAGATGCTTAGCCAGCTTATTAACTTTCTCTTGTTTGGCGCTTAAATCCTCCAGCACTTGTTGTTACACCAGAAAGTATGCATCCAAATTCTGCAGGGACTTCCTCAGTCCTTCGGCTTCCTATCGCATAACATTTGATCGATGTCTTTCAACTTAAAGTTGAGACTCAAGAAGCCGAACTGATTCAGGCAGCGAGTTCGAAGAGCTGGTGCCAGCAGTTGTAGCCAGTAACTCGAACACTACATCAAGACGGGACTTTGGGGTTGTCTCAGTGTCTTCAATATAGTTTTTATCAGCTTTCTTGGAGACCAACAGGGATGTCTCACTATCTTGAACCTTATTTGCATTACTTCCTTTTACCATTGCATAATGGGGTATTCTTCTCCAATATTTTATCCGCGTTCTAAAAGAGGAACAAACAAACACATCACAGGTTTACCATGTTGTATATGAAACTCATTTTGGTAAACCAGTTCAGTAATAAGGTGGACAGGATAACAGCATGAAACAAACATATATCTATGTAGTATGGTCACTATATGGTCTATATCATTCTAGTTTATGTTTCCAAATGAAGATAGAGACAGTTCGAATCATATCTATTTAAGACAAAGCAACATAGACAGAGTATAAGTGTGGGAAACTACACAACAATAACAACACTTGTAATGTGCATGACATGAGAACATAACTGTTTATTCAATTGAACCTGAAATCAACATAGAGCAAGTTACAACAGCAAACACGTTAAAGAAACAGGTTTAAAACATACTTGTTGCGCCATTGGAGTTTCAATTGGATCCTTCAAATTTGAAATTAGTTGGTATGAGTAGATACAGTGATGCAAGAGCAAAGTAGTATGAACCATGGCTACGGAACCTGACCTGAGAACGATTCTTCTTCTGCTTTAAGCGTTGACTTGGGGTTCGGAGTGGTGGTCCTCGTGCTTTGGGCACTGCAGTTTCCTTACTAACTTCTCGTGTTTGGGTGCTCTGTGGTGGAGACGGTGATGTGTCAACTGGAACTGGGTCACTATCTGCTGGGGTTGGGGTTAGAAGGGGTGTAGCTGGTTCTCTGTCCAACTGGGTAGGGGTACAATCTGCGTGAGTCTGGGTTATGTGTGGTGGGGCTGGTTCTTGGGCAAGTACAATTGTGGTTCTATTTGCATCGACAGGTAGCACGATCTTTTCTGAAGACCGTGTTTTTACTCCCACAGATACTGCCATCACCCCCTCCAATTGAAATGGCTGATAAACAAGAAAAGTAATTGAATGTACAGACATTATAAGATACACATGTGCAATGGATAGTAGGGAAGAAAACAGGGCATGAAATAATTCACATTTATGTTGTCTAACCAAACAGAATAGAAGGACATAATTTCACATATATGATGGCTAATTAAACAGGATAGCATGACACAATTTCACATGTATGATGGCTAACTAAACAGGATAGAATGACATACTTCAAAATATGATGACTATGTAAACAGGATGACATGATATAACTATACGATGTGTCTATTAAAGTGGTTGGCATGCCATAAATCACAAACATGTCGTCGATGGAAACACGATGGCATGATATAATTCACGGATAGAATAACATAATTCAAAATATGATGACTATGTAAGCAGGATGAGATGATATAACTATATTATGTCTTTAGAAAATGGGTTGGCATGCCATAATTCAAATACATGTTGTCTATGTAAACATCATGGCATGATATAATTCAAATATATGATTTATATACTAAGCAAGTGAGCAGAGGGCAATCGCATATATGATGTGTCAACTAAGAAGATGGCATTCAATATTGTGTATATGATGTAAAAACTAAGCATTGCAATACAACCTATGCATGATATGAGTAATATAACCCTGCCAAGTTTGAGCATACACCTCAAGGGGATAACAGGATTGGTCATCTACCTCTGAATCCTCCTCTGAAGAGCTATCTTTAACCAGCAAGATATCTGCTTCAGCAGGTAGCATTGTGTACTCTGAAGACCTTGTTTTCACTCCAGATTTCTCCATCACCAATTCAAATGGCTGATGCACAGGAAGAGATTTTGAATATACAAACATTGTCGACAAATGCAATGAGAAATACAAAAAAAGGATGGCATGATATAATTCACATATATGATGCTTGGCTAAACAGCATGGCTTTGCATAATTCACATATATAATGCCTTGCAACAAGATACATTGCATAATTCACATATATGATGTCTTGCAACAAGATGGCATTGCATAATTCACATATATGGTAATTAGACACTAAACAGGTGGCATTCACACAAAGCATGACTAAACTAAGCAAATGACTTTGCAATGAAAGATACCATATGCATGAATGAGCAACATAACCGTGCCAAGTTAGAGCATGCACCTTGGGGGGGAAAAGGACTGGTCATCTGTCTTTGAATCCTCCTCTGAGGAGCTATGCATAACTAGCACGACATGTGCTTCGTCAGACAACATTGTCTGCTTTGAAGACCCTGTTTCCACTCCAGATTTTTTCATGACTATGTCGAATGGCTGATGCACAGGAAGAGTAATTGAATGTACTAAAATTGTTGACAAAATTAACATGTAATAAAAAAATGATGGCATGATATAATTCACATATAAGATGACTGGCTAACCACGGTGGCATTGCAAAATTCACATATATGATGCCTGGCTAAACAAGATGGCATTGCATGATTCACATATACGATAAAGAAACTAAACAGATGGCATTCACACAACGCATGTCTAAACTAAGCAGATGACATATTTGATGTATAAAGTAAGCAATGCAAGGCACCATATGCATGATATTACCAACATCAGCATGCCAAGTTAGAGAGAAGACCTCAGGGGGTAAATAGGAGTGGTCTTCTCCTTCTGAATCCCCCTCAGAACAGTTATCTTCATCTTGATTACAATCCGAAATGGGTGGAGGGGGGCTGCCTTTGCGCCCACCATGGAGCGACGTCTGCATGAAATTTTATTGCTACGCAAGGCTCATCTCTTTTGCTCTACATGTTCAGTTCCATTGTGTACAATAACTGGCATGCATAGGAATAAAACATAGTGAGATTATGTAAGGAGTGCATGCACAAATCCAGAGTGATGGTAGCAAACTGTGGATAGACCCAAAAGCAATGATAGCAGGCAGATAATAGCTTTAGTTAAAAAATACAGATAATGGCTCCTTTATTGTTTGTTTGCACCCAACATGAAACTCATAGTAGACACCTGAGATTAACCAGATAGTAGATAGATAGTATTGATTGCTACCCCAATAAGTACCCCACAACCATTTAAAAACTCAAGTTTCAGCATTAGTTTGGACCTGACTCAAAGTCTAATAGGTGAACACGATTATAAAGTAGCATGTCATCATATTAAGCGATGCATAATGTAAGCAGACACGAAAGAGTTCGACCTCTCTTGCGGACCCGTGTAGTCCTCAAGGTCATCTTCTCAGTTGATGATGGTAATGCAGTTGTCGTGTCTGCCAGCGGTGGGGAAGAAGATCTGAGGTGGCGAAAGACAGTCTGGAGAGCGGATCCCTGCTGTGGTGAACCCTTCCGTCGTTGGAGCAGCTGAGCTGGGGTGGAACACAGCGCAGCAGGAGCAAGACAAACCACACAAGGTTTTCTTTGACACATATCTGTAACATAAGTAATTGTGTAAGGGCTTGTTTGAATTTGAGGATTCTAACAATGCAGGGATAGGAAATAGACAGGAATAGGATAGGAATGCACATGCAAAACAGATAATTTAAAAACACAGGATTTCTGCCAATCTGGGTGTTTGGTTCACAAGAATTAGAAGATCACAGGATGCAAAGAAGCATGGTGAGATTAAGTCAAACCACAAGAAAATGTACGGTTCTAATGCTATTATGCTACTATCTCTTAGTCTTGTGCTTTATGAATAGGAATTTGAAAAGGAGGACAAGTGGAAATTAAAATTCCTACGGTTTTTCTTTCAAGGAGACACTAAAAGAACAAATCCTACAATTTTTCTTTGCTCCATTCCTTTGAACCAAATGCATGAATAGTAGTACCATAGGAAACTTTCCAATTCCTATGTTTTTCCTTCACTTTTCCTTTCAAGCACTGGCAATTCTAGTAGGCAGGCTTGAGCAAGGAAAAGCCTACACTCAAAAAATGTTTTGTGCTACTTCTACTACTTTGGACCCAGGCCACTGCCCTACTAGCTCAACTCCCAGGCCCATCGACAAATGCACAGCTCAAACGCGCAGAGATAAATAATGATGGCATTCAAGATGTTCATCACGGATAGCTAAGTTTCCTGGTACCTCGCTGCTTGTCATATGGTAGGATAAAATAATCGTATTTCACATTACTACGTGTGCTCAGTGGACAATATATAACATGTAGAGTAAAAAAGAGATGCACCAAGTGTACAACCTCTTTAGCGAAGCCATGTCGATCTCAGTGTGATTGGGTTGGTATGTGAGGATGCTTCGGCTGACTTGGCTATCGGAGGATGGGAAGAAAATCTTAGGCGTTTGGAGATGGAACCCGGGGTACTGCTCCGCTCTGATGGAGGGTTTCGTCGTTGGAGCAGCTCCGGTAAGTTGTATGACGCCGGGGCTGAAGCAGGACAAGAGAGACAACATTAACCTGAGTGGAATTCTAATAGCATCTCCAATAGATGATGTAAAATACATAACCACAAAGTGCTAGATGTAAAAATACATCAGCCGCTCATCTCTGAACTTAACTGTCGAAACTCAATTTAACAGTCGAAACTGAACTTTACTGTCGAAACTGAATTTTGCTGTCGAAACTGAATTTTGCTGTGGAAACTGAACGCACTAGTAGCAGAAAAGCAGTAGTAGCAACGCGTGCGAGAGCTGGGGCAGCTGGTCGTGTAGCAGTTCATCTTCAACCTCCATCCCCCTGAGCCGCCAGCCACCACCGGCCAAACCGCCGCCCCCCGCCGCCCCGACCATCCCTCTAGCCCCCCCTGTACCGAGCTTTTTCTTCGGTGATCCCCACGCCACCGCCCCACCACCGCCGGCGACCACTGCCGCCACCCTGAACCCTAAGATAGATAGTGGGGTACCTCTCTGGCAAGCCCCCCTCCCTTCTGCGGCTGGTTCTTCCTTAACTCCGGCGAGCCCCTGCACCCCCTGAAAGTCGACTGACCCAAAAGTCGATTCAGTCGACTGACCCAAAAGTCGATTCAGTCGACTGACCTAAAAGTCGATTCAGTCGACTGGCCCAAAAGTCGATTCAGTTGACTGAAGTGTAGCCAAATCGGAGCAGCATTGCAAGCAAGAGCAAGAGCGAGAGCAACAACGTGAGCAAGAGTAAGAGCAACAGCAATAGCAAGAGCAGACCAGGCAGGCGACCGAGAGCAAGAGCAGAGCAGCAGCGCAAGCGAGAGCTAAAGCAGCAGCAGCTCCTACTGATGTGGACGTCGTCGTCGAGGGAGCGACGCCATGGAGGAAGTGGCCGGCGACCCCGCCGTGGATGGATCCGTGCCATGTCGGCTCGGGACCGAGCGCCGGCAGCACCGTGAGATTGAATGAAGAAGAAAATGCGGCGATTAGTGTACAACCTCTTTGGTGGCGCCGATTAGGCCTCAGCTTCATCCGAGGAAACGGTGATGATGATGCTCTTCCGTGGTGTGGGTGAAGATGGCAGTGTGGGAATGGAGGTGGCGCGAAAGACGAGGGGAACGTCAGGGCAACTCCTTGGAGGTGGCGGACGGGGTGGCTGAACCGGCGGGACGATGAGATCGACGACGGATCCTCATCCGGTATGGTGGATGAGGGACGTCGAGGTGTTGCTGCGGGCGACATCGTCGGGGAAGAGGCTCCGGTGTAACGCCCACGATGCAGCTATATCTCCCACGTGTCGAGGCACGACTTAGAGGCATAACCGCATAGTGGTTTTGTCGCAAGAAGGGTCATCTTCACACAATCCCATGTAATGAACAAGAATGGGATAAAGAGTTGGCTTACAATCGCCACTTCACACAATACATAAATATCATCATACATCATCCAAAATACAATCATATAGACCGACTACGGTCAAAATCCAGATGAAAATAAGACAACCCCAAATGCTAGATCCCCGATCGTCCCAACTGGGCTCCACTACTGATCATCAGGAAAAGACACATAATAACGACCACGTTCCTCGTCGAACTCCCACTTGAGATCGACGCCATCATCTGCACTGGCATCGTCGGCACCTGCAACTGGTTTTGGAAGTATCTGTGAGTCACGGGGACTCAGCAATCTCACACCCGCGAGATCAAGACTATTTAAGCTTATAGGACAAGAGGTGCAAAGAGGTGGAGCTGCAGCGGCAAAACCATATATGGTGGCTAACTTACGCAAATGAGAGCGAGAAGAGAAGCAATGGAACGGACGTCATCTAGCAATGACCAAGAAGAGGTCCTGAGCACCTACTTACGTCATACATAACACAGACCGTGTTCACTTCCCGGACTCCGCCGAGAAGAGACCATCACGGCTACACACGCACTTGGTGTATTTTAATTGGGTCAAGTGACAAGTTATCTACAACCGGACATTAACAAATTCCCATCTGCCTCATAACCGCGGGCACGGCTTTCGAAAGATAATACCCTGCAGGGGTGTCCCAACTTAGCCCATCATAAGCTCTCACGGTCAACGAAGGATAAACCTTCTCCCGGAAAGACCCGATCAGTCTCGGAATCCCGGTTTACAAGACATCTCGACAATGGTAAAACAAGACCAGCAAAGCCGCCCGAATGTGCCGACAAATCCCGATAGGAGCTGCACATATCTCGTTCTCAGGGCACACCGGATAAACACTACGTACAGCTAAAACCAATCCTCGAGTTTCCCCAAGGTGGCGCTGCAAGTGGCTCTAGTTTGGACCAGCACTCAGAGGAACACTGGCCCGGGGGTTTAAAATAAAGATGACCCTCGGGCTCTAGAAAACCCGGGGGAAAAAGGTATAGGTCGCAAATGGTAAAACCAAGGTTGGGCCTTGCTGGAGGAGTTTTATTCAAGGAGAACTATCAAGGGGGTCCCATAAATCACCCGACCGCGTAAGGAACGCAAACTCAAGGAACATAATCCCGGTATAACAGTAACTAGGGCGGCAAGAGTGGAACAAAACACCAGGCATAAGGCCGAGCCTTCCACCCTTTACCAAAATATATATAAGCATTAATTAAATAAGAGATATTGTGATATCCCAACATATCCATGTTCCAACATGGAACAAACTTCAACGTCACCTGCAACTAGCAACGCTATAAGAGGGGCTGAGCAAAAGCGGTAACTTAGCCAAACAACGGTTTGCTAGGAAAGGATGGTTAGGGCTGACATGGCTAAAAATAGGATACATGATATAACAAGTGATAGGTAGCGGAGCATGGCAATAGAGCGAACAACTAGCATAGCAAAGATAGAAGTGATTTCGAGGGGTGGTCATCTTGCCTGCAAGATTCTCAGAGTTGTCGAAAGCTTGATCCTCGTAAGCGTACTCGACAGGTTCCTCGTTCACGAACTCGTCTCCCGGCTCTACCCAAGACAAGAACACAAACAAACGGAACCACAATCAACAACGAGAAATGCGCAAGCAACATGATGCAAGACATGTATGATATGCAAGATATGATATGCGATGCATATGCGTGCTCCGGAAGGAAAATGATGAACATGGCAGTAACTTGGCAAACCAAGCATGCCACTGGAAAGATGAGATGATTTCGGTCGAAATCGATATAAAGATCACCGGAGTCGGATGACGGTTTGCAAATGGCGAGCAAAACAAGAATGACACTAATCTGCGATAAACAGCAAGATAGCACTTAAAATACAACGAGTAACAATGCTACAGCACCCCAACATAGCAACAAAGCATAAGACAGTAATCTACAGGAGATGCTTGACAAAAGATGAACACTGAGCTATGGCTAGTTCACAACATATCAAGCTCAAACAAGCATGGCAAAAGTGCAAAAGATTACAGGTTCACAGACTTAGTGAAAAACTGGACATGGCAGAAATCATCATCAGGTAGCAATGTTCAGAGCACGAAATCAACATGCTACAGGAATTTAACATAGCAAAACAAGGCATAGTAGTGTTCTACTAGATGCACATGACAAAAGTCCCTTACTGACCATAAGCCAAAAAGGACCAGAAGATATGATGGCAAGCATGTAAACATAGCAAGTTTCATTATCAGGTTTCAGACTTAGCAGAAAACAGAGCATGGCAGAAATATTAATATGTAGGCCTCTTTGTGAGCTTGATGCACTCACTACAGAGCAATGCATGACAAAACAAGCATACCTACAGCAAGATGGCATGTGTATGAAGCTATCCATGGCAAGAACAATTGCATAATATGTTTGGACCAACTACAATAAGCTTGGCAAGTTTGCAAATCATGTTAAGAATCTGCCAGAAATATTTTATAGCAAAAGTAGAGCAAGATTGAGTCATGCTATGTTACTCTAAAATTACAAACAATTGCAGGAATGGATCAATTACAACTATAGCTACAAAACATCCTTACTGAACATCTCCAAAATATGCATGGATATCCCTGTAGCATCAAGTTTACATGGCAACAAAATTACAGGAGACAAAGACTTTGAGAAATCACCAAGTCCCTGAAATCAGAACTATTACGGGACCTAATTTGCATGCTTGTGCTAGTCACCACAGAGATCACAAAAATACATGGCTATACCACTGGAAAGATGGCATGGCATACTTCAAAACACATGTAGAGCTCATGCTCAAAAGATGCACAGATTAAATGATACAAAAATGACAAATCTCCAAGTTCTGATAAGAACCCGAGATTAACAGCAACTAGCCCTCTTCCAACGAAGATCTGGGAATCAAGATGACCTCTAAAGAACATGGTGCAATTGAACAAAATGAAGAGCATCACGAGACGAACAATTTGACATATTATACGCGCGAATCGGAGCTACATGCACAAAGTTGTCGCATCTCGAACATAGGCACTTGCTGAGAAAATTCTGAGACTTAGAAAAAAAACGGTCGCGAGGGAGAGGTCAACGCACGTACAGTGTTTGAGCGGATCCAGATCGGGACGAAGCCGGTGGAGCTCGCCGGAGCTGCGGGGAAGGCGCGGCGGCCGGGGAAGAAGAGGAAAGAGGCAGCGCCTCGGGGCCGGAGGAGGAGAGGCGCGGGCGCGGCGGCGGTCGGCGGCGCGGGCGCGGCGGCGGTCGGCGGCGCCGGCCGGAGCTGCGGGGGCGGATGGCGGCGGCGCCGGCGGAGCCCCGTGCCGGCGGTGGCGACGGGCGGCGGCCGGGTCGGGCGTGCGGATCCGGGAGGCGGCGGCGGATCGGGCCGGGCGGGCCCCGCCTGGGCCCGGCGGGCCGGCGGCGTGGGGAGAGGGAGGAGGCGACGTGGCGTGCTCCGGTAGGCTGCGGGCGGCGGCGGCGAAGTGTCCAGAGGCGGCGGACGTGTCCGGCGGCGGCGGGGAAAAACTAGGGTTTCGTCTGCGAACGTAAATTCGGGGTGCTCACATATAAATAGGTAGAGGGAGCTAGGAGACTCCAAATGAGGTGCGGTTTTCGCCCACACGATCGTGATCGAACGATCTAGAGCATGGAAGAGAGTTTGGTGGGCTTTGGGCTGGTTTTGGAGGGGGTTTTTTCTGGACACTCAAATGGACATTGCGGAGGCCCGGTTAACCGTTGGGGTACCATACGACCTCCGAATGGAACGAAACTTGACCGGTAGTCTCCGGGTGGTATATTAAGACCACTTGACAAGCCTCGGTCCATTCCGAGAAAGTTTGACACACGCACATGAAAGAAAACAAGAGGGGTGCACCGGAGGAGATAGGAGCGCCGGATTGGAAAACGGACAACGGGGAAAATGCTCGGATGCATGAGACGAACACGTATGCGAATGCAATGCACATGATGACATGATATGAAAATGCATGACATGACAAAATACAAAACGGAAGACAAAACCCGACAACGGAGGGAAAAACATATCACATAGCCGGAAATGGCAAGAGTCGGAGTTACAAATATGGCAAGTTACGTGCGGGGTGTTACATCCGGCTAGGTGGCGGACGGAGGAGGGTGTGGGGCTTTGCGGGATTTCACGGCCTCGGTGTACGAATGGGTGGGCGGATGGGATGGGAGTGGGGAACCATGGCTTAGGGACGTGCTTGTCCGAAATGTGGGGTAAGTTACGAAAGTACCCCCACCGATTTGATCTAGGCGGTTCTTTCGGTTCAGGGGTATCACGGGCATTTCGCATGTCGGGATTTCGCAGGAGGTGGGAGTTTTCGCGCGCGTTGTAATTTTGGGATAGCAAGGCACGGGTTGAGATGGAGGGAGTTTTCGGAGCACAATGAGACAAAGATATATCTTAAATATTTCGGGGTAAGAAGGTGCGGGTTGAAGAGGCGGGAGTTTCACAGCACGATAGACAGAGGTGCTAGCTTTAAATTTCGTCATAACAAGGCGCGGCTTGAAATTTCGGGAGAACAACCTTAACGTGTACCCAAAAAAAGACAATTCACACCTCATCACTAGAGAGAGCCATGTCCCGTTTTACTATATTACTAGAAATACATTCAAATACAACAAAAAAACTAAAAGAATAGGGACAACAAACATAACGTGTACAGTACCAAAACAATTTGCACTTCCCTCAACAATAAAAAGCCAATGTGTGTTGTCTAGCATATGGACTAAATTTGAGTACATTTTCCCTGTTTGAATGGGATTGTACTCGGGTTAGTTATACAACCATCTAAATATTATCTTCACAACACATGACATGAATATAGGAGAAGTAAATTCCTATATAAACATGAACTACATGTACATACGATCTCAAATTCGAATATATGTATTCATTTTATGTTGAATTCAAATCATAGTACATGTATGCTCTAGCTAGATGTTCGGAATCTAAACCATGTATGATAGTACGTACAATGTGTTTAACACGCACAGCACACACAAACACCATTTAGACTAGTAAGGTACACGTGCATTGCACGCATGGGATTTGGCAACCAAATTATGAATAAATACCACATTATAGCATGTAAGCTTTGAGTCATATATGCATGATGTAGATGTTTGTTTAATTCTTATAGTACATTTCATTCAAAATCATCTAGTTTTTATAAGAAAGCTAATATATTTTAAGATTCATGGAATTGTGCGTTATAAAGCATAAAGTAAAAAAACAAATAATGGAAAATCATGTAGAAAAACATTTGGGCAATTCTGATACGGAAGATTCTAGAACAAAGAAGAAGTAATTGTGTTTTGAGGTTTGTGCATTATGCTTAAGTTCAACCATGGAGTCTTCTAGATTGTACATGTGGCAAAATCTGGTGGAATCTAGATGATATCCAACGGCCAGTAGTGCTCAAATTTTCCATCTCTACACCATCGGATTGGCTTCATCCAACCATCTTTCAAAGTTAAAGTTATCCGCACACTATATAAGAAATATAAAATATAATATGTAGGGGTATAGATATAGATATGTGATGCGAAAGCTACCCATCATCTCCAATTAGAATAGTGTGTCCATGCATGGATGCAATGTGGCCAAACGATGTCTGCCATCGGTATCTCAAATTCAAATCAGTCTGACCTTGTTCAATGTGTATACAGTACAACATGCTCATTTCCAAACCACACCGCGCATATCTCAGTTGTATTCATGCATGCATGGGTTTCAAAATTCATGATCTATTATTCAAATATTTGAATTCAACTTTACATTGATTATGACCTCACCTAGTCTTTTACACCCACACAGTCGTCTTCTCTTTATAATTGTACCACTAACTTTCTCTCGTGCATGCATGCACACACACTACCAGTCGGCATTATCCATCGCACACATGCAATCTTTTTCTTCAGGTCGGTCTCCCATGCATGCACACACACACACCTCCCCCTCTCCATCATATCGGGCATTCTTTATCTCTCACGTGCATGCGCAACGATCGATATTCCTCTATGTGTGTGTATATATAGCTAGGTCTTTCACAGTTTTCCACACAAAACGATCAATCTATATATCTAGTGAGGTCTCACCCTCTTTTCCACGTCCACATTGATCAATCTATACCTCTCTATATAGGATTACATAGCTAATACACCCACATTAATTATATATCCAACGTCCCCCTCTCATCATCCATGCCTTCCGCTTCATCTCTCAGACGCGCGCACAGTGGTGAAGACAGGGGGCAGCAAGGGCCCTACCCCCCCCTAACATCACTATATATCGAGGCTAATATGAATGTGATCATTAGAAAATTGCTGGTAAAATGGTTTAAGTTGATGAATTGGCCCTCCTCGTAAAGGATTAGTAATGCTTGGCCCCTAGCTCATTTATTTTTCATGGCTCTTCCACTGCGTGCAACAGCGCACGTTCTCGCCCCCTCTCTTTAAATATCGATCTCGCACTTGTGCACTCCTTCATACTCTCCCTCAACTTGGCCCCTCGCACCATCTTCTAGCCCCCCACCGGATTTTGCCACATGTACAATCTAGCAGACTCCATGGTTGAACTTAAGCATAATGCACAAACCTCAAAACAAGTGCTTCTCCTTTGTTCTAGAATCTTCCGTATCATAACTGCCCAAACTTTTTTTCTAGTTGAATTTCCATTATTTGTTTTTTACTTTATGCTTTACAACGCACAATTCCATGAATCATAAAATAGATTAAGGGCTTCTTTGATTCAAAGGATTCTTAAAGGAATTTTGGAGGATTCTAATCCTTAGGAATTTTTCCTATCTTGGTTGTTTGATTCGAAGGATTGTAAACCAC
The DNA here is from genome assembly GCF_002575655.3 of Aegilops tauschii subsp. strangulata. Lineage (NCBI taxonomy): Eukaryota > Viridiplantae > Streptophyta > Magnoliopsida > Poales > Poaceae > Aegilops > Aegilops tauschii. The sequence goes on from NC_053039.3 coordinate 171,617,485, forward strand.
AGGAATTTTTTCATATGATTCATTTGCACTAGATTTCATAGGAAACATCCCATCCACTCAAACCTGTTTGAAAGAATCCTGCGTTTTTTCTATGCACAATCAAACACTCGTACAATCCTATAGGATTCAAGACGACATTCCACTCTAATCCCATGTTTTTCCTATTCCCGCATTTTGGAAATCCTACGAATCAAAGAGGCCCTAGCTTTTTATAAAAACTAATTGATTTTGGACGAGTTGAACTATAAGAATTAAATGAACATCTACATCAGGCATATATGACCCAAAGCTTACATGCTATAGTGTGGTATTTATTCATAATTTGGTTGCCAAATCTGATGTGTCCAATGCACGTGTACCTTACTAGTACTTCGAGTATGTGCAAAACATGTAAATTAGAATTCCAATGGCACGCTACACAGCGTCTCTCTTACAGTTCATGTAGCCACGTGGCACATGTGGAGGCGTTGTTGCGACCTCCTTGTGTGGATTGATCACAGTGACGTGTTGCTGGTTCTAGAAGAACGTACTCGTCCTCTCTAAGGCACACTAGCGGTACATGCACGAATCGAAGATGTGCACGCACGCCACGCACGCACTCATTCCCTCACACGCACACGCGGGTACACGGGGGGCACATTTTTGTACGAAGATCCACCCCATGTGATACTTTGACACGTGTAAAGTCCTTCACTTCATTCATGGTCAATTAATATAGCGCATGCAAATTGAGTGGACGTGAGGGAGGAAGAAAGACATTACTACTCCACTGCGTGCATGCGAGTAGTTAAATCATGGGTTGCTACTTCCATTTGTCTCATTCGTATTTTCTACCAATTTTTTACCATATTTTTAAGTAAGACATAGTATTTATGCATGTCATAAAAAGTGGCACAAAAAAAGGGGGCCAATAAACCAGGACGTAGGTAGCATGATCAATTTTTGCCAGGGCTACTGTTGGTGGCCTTTTTATTTAAATATGGACGGAGTGGACTAGTACTATCTTTATCTTAGCCTCGTAGGGCTCTCCCAGCGCCTAGGCTCGCCTCCCTGCCTCGCCCACCGGATCCCGCCATGGATAATCCATTAGATCCCAGGATCCCGCGGGCTGCCCTGTCGGTGCGGCCCGCAACACTGCCGCTTTTGAGTGAAACCCACATGTGCTTTAGAGGGGATCCATTGCTCTGGAAACATAGATCGGTGGTGCCGGAGGACATGCCAGGGCTGCGTTTCAGGTGGTGGGCAGCAAGGGCAAATCGGATCGAGGAAGCGTCGCATCGATTTGAGAGAAGTTCCAAGGAGCTGCGCCTGGCGCAGCACAAGGCGGAGGCGCAAGTCGATCTCAGGGGAGAGATGCTGAGGGATGTCAGCATCTAGCAGCGGCACGTTGATTTAGAGCTAGGGCTAATGGCAGAGATCATATTCACGGAGTCGACTGCAGAGGAAAGAACGTGCATGCCTGCACAATGGCATGAGCAGCCGGTGCAGCTGTTCAAATGGGCAGTAGGAGAAGCCAAATCCCAGGACCAGTCGTGGCGGCGCTGCTGGGCATGCATCATAGGCAAGGTGAGCTGCCCTCCTTCCCCGCCAGTGATGCAGTGACCTAGTCGGTTGCTGCTGAAGTGAACTTGCAACGCCATGTCAGTTTGCAACCTTGACAATCACTCCATCTATATGTATTGTATTCCTGTGAAAATACTTGGTCGTTTGGAAAAAGATGGTAATTAATTTATCACTAGTTTTAGAATGCTTGGTCATGACAATCAACTGAAGCCACAACTAGAAGTATCCATCGCGTAATACTTTACAGTCGGTCGCACCAACAGAAGGTCGGTCGGACCCGCGTCTCACCGAAGGGACACGCATCGGCTTGGTCTGACATGTATGACCAGTTACATCACTGACTTGTGCGACTGCATTTGAGCAGTGTAGTACTCCCTCTATCTCAGTTTACAAGTCTTGCATGTGTACCTAGGTCGTTAATTTGACCAACTTAATAAGAGGCATACATTACAAAAAATCATTACAAACTTCAAATATTCAGAGTATTTTTTATGTTAAACAATTTATTTTTTATAAGTTACATTGACGACCTAGATACACGTGCAAGCCTGATAAACTGAGATGGAGGGAGTACTTGAAATTTATGTTCCACTCAACTCATCGGGAGCCGTTTCGGGCCTCGAAACCAAAACCATCAATTAATCTGTAGCTTGTTTCCATCACATTCCAAAAGTGCATACAAATGCTCCCACCTCATTTCTTGTTTCTTAACATATCAACCAATAAGAGATGTGGGGCGTGCATGTTTTCAGTGACTCAAGACTACCAAACACGACATGCATTGGTTAGTTCATTGCATGCAATGCTATTAATTAGCAAATAAACATTAAGTTCTCTCGTTCTCCCCCTTCTTAGTCACGATGCACAACCTAAGATGACTTATTCACCTAGACGGAGGGAGTAGTATAATTAAGTGCAAACCTGCTCACACCTAGTACGTCTCAAACCTGAACGTGTTCCCACTATGCATGTTTTAGTACTACTGTTAGTAGTAAGTTATAAAAAGGGGAACTGGTACCTAGCCAAAAATCACTCTACCTCTTCCTCCTAATAAGTCTTTCTTGTTCGTCCGTCCTTGCCATGGCCGATGTGCAGAGCTCTAGGTTGAGAACTATCCGAACTACTCGTAACAAGGGAGTGGCCTCCAAGACCGCGGAAAAAAAAGAGGGATCGCCGCCTCGCAAATACCTCGAAATATCTCTCACGGGCAGGCGATGGCTCCCAGGAGCACCCTAGCCGCGGAGGCGAACATGCCGCCATGCCCGATCAGCTCAATAAGCACCTCAATAAGCAGAAGGAGCTCATCCACGGCTTGGTGGAGCTGCTGAGGGAGAGCCTCGACGACATGCCCGCTGAGCTCAATGAGCAGGGGGAGTTGACCGCCGGCTTGGTGATGCTGCTGAAGAAGAGCATTGCCTCGGAGAAGAAGGCGACCGGCGAAATCTTTCAACTTCAGGAGGACAAGGCGAAGCTTTGCCACGAGCTCGGCTTGCTGAAGGAGGAGAACGCCGGCTGGAAGAAGCTGCATGAGAATAGTAGTTCCTCGATGAAGATGCTGCAGACCCTCATCATGGAACAGAAGGAGGAGTTGGCGAAGCTCCGCATCGAGCACCCGGCTGCTATCAAGGTACGTAATGCGACCGTGGAACAGATGATGAAGGCTCGCGTCAAGAAATCCCACGTCATGGATAGAATGAAGAAGATGGCGGAGGAGACGCGCAAGGGGATGGAGGTTGTGGAGGTGATGAAGAAGCAGTTACGACTCCGCGGCCAGCAACCCTTCATGCAGTAGAGAGCAGCGCCCCAGACTTGTGTGTGTGTCTTCCTTCTTTTTTGGGGTGATAATCTTCCTTGTTATTTTGCTCCTGTGTTTCTTCTTTTGCTTCGGGTGTTTCGCCGCATGTGTCATGTTCTCTACGATGCATCAATAGAGAACAATGCTAACAATGAGATGAATAGCAAATTAGATCATTTTTCATCGCCATATGGCACTGGGCTGCCGTGTTTCGTGCTCCTCCGTCGTACTAATCTAGTGGAAAACTTGAGTATACCGCACGGTTCTTTGCTCCTCCTCAGGTCGTCGGCACATTTATACGAGCAGTCAAATCACAAGGCCCCGCCTTCCAGCAGTAATGAGCCGTCAAATCACAAAGGCCCTCGCCTCTCTTGAAACCGACCAAGCTAGACTGCCCCGCCCTCTAGCCTTTTAAAAAATGTATACTTATGTACAGTAGTAGTATCGATGGATTGCGTCATGGAGCAAAACTAACAAGATGAAACTAAAGTAAAATGTGGTACATATAGAGACCGTTCGTCGCCAAATTATGCATATAGTACTATTAAAAAAGCTAGTGTGTGCTTAAATGGGGTGCTAAATTATATTAAAGAAATTAGCTTACCTATTTAATTCTTGGGTTCTTATCATTTATGCCACTAGTTGTGTATCACTACTCAATTTTGCCACTAGAAGTTACAACTACTCAAAAATGCCATCGATCCGTGAGATGCCTGCTCAAAAATGCAATTAGATATCTCAAAAATGCCATCGTTAAGTTAGATGTTTGCTCAAAAATGCCATTAGACATTGTTATTTTCACGTCAAACTCGTTGACCATGTTATATGACAAAAATAAGCCGATTCTCACAATGATAAGTGTGGCCCCGCTTGTCAGGAGTAACCATGTGAATAATTTTACAGGAAAATAAGAACATTGTTGGGATCAAGTAGGCTCCACACTTTATTTTACTGTAGTGAGATAGAGGGAGAGCTGGCATGTTGGACCATCGGTATCTATGTCATTATAACATGGCCAAAGAGATTTGAGTCACAATAATGGTGTTCAGCACAACACACCCCTCAAATAAATCTAAGCACCCTGAAATTCTTTGACAACTAAACTGCTGCCTATATGATGTTGGCCATATATATTGTACGTATATAATGTGAAGAAACGAGTGGTAGTACTATACCAACTAAAAGATGAACTGTAAGAAATACTAGTATGTACGTACTGAAGAGTTAAAGTAACGAGAAGGAACATAACATAGTTCTGCTGGGGGCTCAGCACAACACACCCCTCAAATAAAACTAAGCACACCTGAAATTAAACTAAGCAACTAATCCGGTAGACACTGCATTAGAACCACCATGAGCAACGACACTGCCACCTTACTCGGACTCCTCGTCCACGTGCCCGACTTCGTCCTTGTCCCTCTTCCTCTTGGGCGATACTTCTTTGCTTGAACCGCACACTTGGCTCTTGCTCTTCATCCAACCCTTGTAGATATTGAAATAAAGCTAGCCATCCATTGCAGCGTAGTGGATGTGGTCTACATCTAGTACATTCCACTCCCATGCATGATGAAACTTGAACATAGGTTTCTTCAGTGTACCGTACGAAGGATGAACCATGGCTCCTGCCAGGGTCAGCATTGAAGGATGATCACGGGAGGGCACCGGCCCATTCTTCTAGAGGTCGAAGGGGTTGCCTACAACGAGGCCTATCCGATCCCAGACATCCCTGTCGTTCCTAAAGTCTACAGTAACGAGTTTGACTTGGCCACCCTTGAGGAAGTTCTTAAATTCCTCGCACTCAATGCCGGCATGGCATATGTGGTAGACCAAGCATAAGTCATGCACACAAACCTGGATCACGGCGGGCTTCTTCTTCTCTGCCTCCTTTAGATTCTTCTCACTTTCCAGGACTGTGGTGTACTCAACATCTAGCCCAGCGACCCACTAATCCTTTGAGTTTTCGAACATGCGTCTAAAGCGAGCAAGGCATCCTTTCACCGTCGCGGAAGAACGGGTGTAGATGACATCGAACTCATCGCCGGTGATGGTTCTAACCTTGTACTCACCGCTGATCATGGAGATTTGGGACGCCATGGATTTGGGAGGAGGGTTAGGATTAGTGGAACTGCTGTAATGTGAAAGGACGGGACGACTAGGAGCAAAGTGTCGTAATGTCAAAGGACGTCCGGGGACGAGTAGGAGCGAACTGCCAGCGATTTTTGTAAAAATGCTGAGTGGGGCATGCGAATGGCAGGGTAGTGGCTTGCCTGGTGGATAAGTGGATTCATGCACAGTACTATGGGGGCCCAATTAGATGTCATGTCTACTCGACGCCCAATTAAATGGCTTTCGATGCCATGTCAAGTGTCAGGAAAATTACAGGTGATACGAAGCTTTCCATTCTCCCATGATACGGGCTTCCGAGAGCCCTTGGATCTGAGATCGAACGGTTGCATGACGTGATTCTAGACCTATGGGTGAATATCCTATCCTGGAGGGTTATTCTACAAATTTTCAGCAACTTAGCATGCGACCGTTCAATCTCAGATCCAAGGGCTGCCAGCAGCCCGTATCATGGCCGCGCCTACCACGACCGTCGCCTCGCTCGCGCGGTCGCGCCCTTGGAGATTTAACACGGTGCGTTAGGCTATCTGATGTTGGCATGTCATACATAGTCATCACTTAGTCACTCGTACAACAAGGTTAGCTATAAGGTTGGCTATAAGAGTTTTTTTAACTTCTCTCTATCTCTTTCTTCGTAGTATTTATTGCATTTCCAAGGAGTGACCTCTTCCAATGAAATGGTAGTCTCAAGTCATTAAAAGCATGCACACCCCACATCTCTTATTGGTTGATATGTCAAGAAATAAGAAACGATGTAGAAGTTAATGCACCGCGCCTAAGTGTTTTGGGATTATTTTGTTTTCGTAAGATGACTTGCACACCTAGACGGAGGGAGTAATTAATTTGCCACATCAGACTTTATGCCTATGTGGCAGGCTTAGCACCTGTACGAGCAAGTACAATAGTGGGCTATAAGCCCGCTTCCATGGCATTTTTGCATATGTGGAGGAAAGAGGCAAGGAAAAAGTGGAGGAGTGGGCTCTCATGCAAGAACCAGCCTCTACATGGTGGAGCATTGCGAGAGGCACCTATATACCATGGAGGTGGTCAAGAATCGGGAGACTCACACCGGTCGTAGCGCCGCAGTTATAAAATGATAAAATGGCAAGTCAAATCATGGGGCCCCACTTGTCCAGCAGTAACTCATTGTCAAATCACATAGCCCTACATTTGCAGCAGCCTACTCCCCTATCTTCTCGCGTCTCTGTCGAACCGACTAGGCGGAACTGCCCCGCCTGCCGCGCGGGAAAAGCCCCGCCCTCAACTTCTAAATAGTATAGTATACTAATTTTGTATCCATGGATTGCGCCATGGAGCAAAGCCTCAAGGGGTTGTTTGGTTCTTGCCTATAGCTGCCCTGCCAATATTGGCTTGCCAATTATTTGGCGTGGGATTCCACCGCCCAAGTTTGGCCAAAAATTTGGCAAGAATCTGTGAAGAAAGGAATAGAGGACTCGTTGGTAGCCAAATATTTGGCAACAAAGCAAACAACATATAAGGGATTTTGCGTGACCAATATTTTGGTAGGATGAGTTTGGGACATAAACCAAACAGTCCCTAAGAAAATGGCGGTACACATGTACGGAGTATACAGCACGCCCATCGCGTTCGCGTCGCACCCCAGACGGTCGGTCGGTCTGGCACGCCGCTCTCTGAATGGAACACGCGTCATATTGCGTTTGCACACACATGTGGGACCGCAATCGAGAACCGAACATAGGCACACTCCCCAGCCCCGCAAGTCGGGTGAGTTAACAGAAGAGAGAGACAAGCGATAGTACTAGAGAAGTGTTGTACAGACGTTGGTGCCTGGACGATCCCTGCATGACATGGAAGATCAGTTCGTCCATGCATGTGACCAGACTCCAGCAGACACGCCTGGATTGGCTATCGTCTACATATCGTGCCGGGCTGTAGTTCTGATGAGAAATCTAAAAAAAGGTTTCTTATCATCTCGCAATATTAGGTGTCATGTGCTTCGGATCACTGCGAGGGTTAAACAGCAACACCTGAGTTCCTCCAAGGCACTGGTCATTGGGGGCACATGCACGAAGACTACTCGGCTGCCATCTAGGTCAAGCCGGCTATGTTAATTAGGACATATATCGATGGACCCCTTTTCTACGAGTTTATCTTTAATTTGAGCTTTGATCCTCGTCTAGTTTGTCCGTCGGGATTCATGTTGTCTCCTTTGGGCAGTGAGGTTATGGTTTCTTGTCATGTGGCATTGTTTTGTGTTATATGTTATAATCCGGTGCTTCAGATCAAAATGACGACAACTGCGCCTCCGGGGCACGTGCATGAAGACTTCTCGACAGTCATTGACGAGGTCAAGCCGGCTCCGGTAGACAAAAGAAAACTAGTACTCCACTATATAGGCAGGAGCCTCCGCGCTTGCTTGTTAGTGTTGCTCTATTCACACTGTCTCGTCCTCTCCAGATCTAAACACAACAGCCATGGCCACACTCTCTCTCTCTGCTCACCGCTGGTCACAGATCCAGTCGGATCCTCTCTGCCTGGGAAGGTGAGAAGGTGCAACGTTCACGCGGTCGTCCTCGGCGACGGCTCTTACCCACTGTCGACGCGTCCTGATCAGTGTGACTTGTCGTTCTCTCCCAAGCACCGCTGGCTAGGGAGGGCCACCGACCCCTTCTTCCTAGCTGCCATAGTATGGGCGGATCCTGCCTCCCGCCGCCCACCTAGCGACATCCTGGCGACCCTCAGGTATAACTTGAAGGAAATATGCCCTAGAGGCAATAATAAAGTTGTTATTTATATATCCTTATATCATGATAAATGTTTATTATTCATGCTAGAATTGTATTAACCGGAAACTAAGCACATGTGTGAATACATAGACAAACAGAGTGTCACTAGTATGCCTCTACTTGACTAGCTCGTTAATCAAAGATGGTTAAGTTTCCTAGCCATAGACATGAGTTGTCATTTGATGAACGGGATCACATCATTAGAGAATGATGTGATTGACTTGACCCATCCGTTAGCTTAGCACGATGATCGTTTAGTTTATTGCTATTGCTTTTTTCATAACTTATACATGTTCCTATGACTATGAGATTATACAACTCCCGAATACCTGAGGAACACTTAGTGTGCTATCAAATGTCACAACGTAACTGGGTGACTATAAAGATGCTCTACAGGTGTCTCCGATGGTGTTTGTTGAGTTGGCATAGATCGAGATTAGGATTTGTCACTCCGATTGTCGGAGAGGTATCTCTGGGCCCTCTCGGTAATGCACGTCACTATAAGCCTTGCAAGCAATGTGATTAATGAGTTAGTTACAGGATGTTGCATTACGGAACGAGTAAAGATACTTGCCGGTAACGAGATTGAACTAGGTACTGAGATACCGACGATCGAATCTCGGGCAAGTAACATACCGATGACAAAGGGAACAACGTATGTTGTTGCGGTTTGACGGATAAAGATCTTCGTAGAATATGTAAGAACCAATATGAGCATCCAAGTTCCGCTATTGGTTATTGACCGGAAGTGAGTCTCGGTCATGTCTACATAATTCTCGAACCCGTAGGGTCCGCACACTTAACGTTCGATGACGATCGGTATTATGAGGTTTTGTGTTTTGATGTACCGAAGGTTGTTCGGAGTCCCGGATGTGATCACGGACATGACGAGGAGTCTATAAATGGTCGAGACATAAAGATTGATATATTGGACCATGTTATTCGGACACCGGAAGTGTTCAAGGTGGTTTCGGGTAAAACCGGAGTGACGGAGGGGTTACCTGAACCCCCCGGGGGAATTAATGGGCCACCATGGGCCTTAGTGGAGAGAGAGTGGAGGGCCACCAGGGCAGCCCCCCCCTTGTAGTCCGAATAGGACAAGGGAAGGGGGTGGCGCCCCCCTTTCCTTCTCCCTCTCTCCCTCTCCTTCCTTTCCCCTCTCTTCCCTTGTTGGAAACCTACTTGGAATAGGATTCCTAGTAGGAATCCTACTTGGGGCACGCTCCATGAGGGCCGGCCGGCCTCCCCCTTGCTCCTTTATATACGGGGGCAGGGGGCACCCTAGAACACACAAGTTGATAGTTGTCTTAGCCTTGTGCAGTGCCCCCCTCCACAGATTTCCACCTCGGTCATATCGTTGTAGTGCTTAGGCGAAGCCCTGTTTCGGTAACTTCATCATCAGCGTCAGCACGCTGTCGTGCTGAAGAAACTCTCCCTCGGCCTCAGCTGGATCAAGAGTACGAGGGACGTCACCGAGCTGAACGTGTGCAGATCGCGGAGGTGCCGTGCGTTCGGTACTTGGATCGGTTGGATCGCGAAGATGTTCGACTACATCAACCGCATTACTAAATGCTTCCGCTTTCGGTCTACGAGGGTACGTGGACACACTCTCCCCGCTCGTTGATATGCATCACCTAGATGGATCTTGCGTGTGCGTAGGTAAATTTTTGGAAATTACTGCGTTCCCCAACAGTGGCATCCGAGCCAGGTCTATGCATAGATGTTATATGCACGAGTACCACACAAAGATTTGTGGGCGATAATAGTCATACTGCTTACCAGCATGTCATACTTTGATTCAACGGTATTGTTGGATGAAGCGGCTCAGACATACATTACGCGTACGCTTACGCGAGACTGGTTCTACCGACGTGCTTCGCACACAGGTGGCTAGTGGGTGTCTATTTTTCCAACTTGAGTTGAATCGAGTGTGACTACGCCCGGTCCTTGTTGAAGGTTAAAACAGCAAAATTGACGAAAAATCGATGTGGTTTTGATGCGTAGATAAGAACGGTTCTTGCTAAGCCCGTAGCAGCCACGTAAAACTTGCAACAAAAAAGTAGAGGACGTCTAACTTTTTTTTGCAGGGCATGATGTGATATGGTCAAGACGTGGTTATATAAATTGTTGTAAGAGATGATCATGTTTTGTAACATAGTTATCGGCAACTGGTAGGAGCCATATGGTTGTTGCTTTATTGTATGAAATGCAATCGCCATGTAATTGCTTTACTTTATCACTAAGCAGTAGCGATAGTCGTAGAAGCAATAGTTGGCGAGACGACAACGATGCTTCGATGGAGATCAAGGTGTCAAGCCGGTGACGATGGTGATCATGACGGTGCTTTGGAGATGGAGATCAAAGGCCCAAGATGATGATGGCCATATCATATCACTTATATTGATTGCATGTGATGTTTATCCTTTATGCATCTTGTTTTGCTTAGTACGACGGTAGCATTATAAGATGATCTCTCACTAAATTTCAAGGTATAAGTGTTCTCCCCGAGTATGCACCGTTGCTATAGTTCGTCGTGCCGAGACACCACGTGATGATCGGGTGTGATAAGCTCTACGTTCACATACAATGGGTGCAAGCCAGTTTTGCACACGCAGAATACTCGGGTTAAACTTGACGAGCCTAGCATATGCGGATATGGCCTCGGAACACTGAGACCAAAAGGTCGAGCGTGAATCATATAGTAGATATGATCAACATAGTGATGTTCACCATTTAAAACTACTCCATCTCACGTGATGATCGGACATGGTTTAGTTGATTTGGATCACGGTGATCACTTAGATGATTAGAGGGATGTCTATCTAAGTGGGAGTTCTTAAGTAATATGATTAATTGAACTTTAATTTATCATGAACTTGGTACCTGATAGTATTTTTGCATGTCTATGTTGTTGTAGATAAATGGCCCGTGTTGTTGTTCCGTTGAATTTTCATGCATTCCTAGAGAAAGCTAAGTTGAAAGATGATGGTAGCAATTACACGAACTGGGTCCGTAACGTGAGGATTATCCTCATTGCTGCACAAAATAATTACGTCCTGGAAGCACCGCTAGGTGCAATACCCACTGCAGGAGCAACGCCGGACGTTGTGAACGCCTGGCAGAGCAAAGCTGATGACTACTCCATAGTTCAGTGTGCCATGCTTTACGGCTTAGAACCGGGAGTTCAACGACGTTTTGAACGTCATCGAGCATATGAGATGTTCCAGGAGTTGAAGTTAATATTTCAAGCAAATGCCCGGATTGAGAGATATGAAGTCTCCAATAAGCTCTACAGCTGCAAAATGGAGGACAATAGTTCTGTCAGTGAGGATATCCTCAGAATGTCTGGGTACCACAATCACTTGACTCAGCTGGGAGTTAATCTTCCAGTTGATAGTGTCATTGATAGAGTTCTTCAATCACTGCCACCAAGCTACAAAAGCTTCGTGATGAACTATAATATGCAAAGGATGGATAAGACAATTCTCGAGCTCTTCGCGATGCCAAAGGCTGCGGAGGTAGAAATCAAGAAGGAGCATCAAGTGTTGATGGTCAACAAGACCACCAGTTTCAAGAAAAACGGTAAAGGGAAGAAGGGGAACTTCAAGAAGAACGGCAAGCAAGTTGCTGCTCAAGTGAAGAAGCCCAAGTCTGGACCTAAGCTTGAGACTGAGTGCTTCTACTGCAAAGGGACTGGTCACTGGAAGCGGAACTGCCCCAAGTATTTGGCGGAGAAGGATGGCAAAGTGAAAGGTATATTTGATATACATGTTATTGATGTGTACCTTACTAATGCTCGTAGTAGCGCCAGGGTTTTTGATACTAGTTCTGTTGCTAATATTTGCAACTCGAAACAGGGGCTACAGATTAAGCGAAGATTGGCTAAGGACGAGGTGACGATGCGCGTGGGAAATGGTTCCAAAGTCGATGTGATCGCCGTCGGCACGCTACCTCTACATCTACCTTCGGGATTAGTTTTAGACCTGAATAATTGTTATTTGGTGCCGGCGTTAAGCATGAACATTATATCTGGATCTTGTTTGATGCGAGACGGTTATTCATTTAAATCAGAGAATAATGGTTGTTCTATTTATATGAGTAATATCTTTTATGGTCATGCACCCTTGACGAGTGGTTTATTTTTACTAAATGTTGATAGTAGTGATACACATATTCATAGTATTGAAGCCAAAAGATATAAGTTTAATAATGATAGTGCAAATTATTTGTGGCACTGCCATTTAGCTCATATTGGTGTAAAGCGCATGAAGAAACTCCATTCTGATGGGCTTTTGGAATCACTTGATGCTTGCGAACCATGCCTCATGGGCAAGATGACTAAGACTCCGTTCTCCGGAACAATGGAGCGAGCAACAAACTTGTTGGAAATAATACATACTAATGTATGCAGTCCGATGAGTGTTGATGCTCGCGGCGGGTATCGTTATTTTCTGACCTTCACAGATGATTTGAGCAGATACGGGTATACCTACTTGATGAAACATAAGTCTGAAACATTTGAAAAGTTCAAAATATTTCAAAGTGAAGTGGAAAATCATCGTAACAAGAAAATAAAGTTTCTACGATCTGATCGTGGAGGAGAATATTTGAGTTACGAGTTTGGTCTTCATTTGAAACAATGCGGAATAGTTTCGCAACTAACGCCACCCGGAACACCACAGCGTAATGGTGTGTCCGAATGTCATAGTCGTACTTTATTAGATATGGCGCGATCTATGATGTCTCTTACTGATTTACCGCTATCGTTTTGGGGTTATGCTTTAGAGACGGCTGCATTCACGTTAAATAGGGCACCATCTAAATCCATTGCGACGACACCATATGAACTATGGTTTGGCAAGAAACCCAAGTTGCCATTTCTTCAAGTTTTGGGCTGCGATGCTTATGTGTAAAAGCTTCAACCTGATAAGCTCGAACCCAAATCGGAGAAATGTGTCTTCATAGGATACCCAAAGGAGACTGTTGGGTACACCTTCTATCACATATTTGAAGGCAATATATTTGTTGTTAAGACTGGATCCTTTCTAGAGAAGGCGTTTCTCTCGAAAGAAGTGAGTGGGAGGAAAGTAGAACTTGATGAGGTAATTGTACCTGGTCCCTTATTGGAAAGTAGTTCATCACAGAAATCAGTTCCATTGATTCCTACACCAGTAAGTGAGGAAGTTAATGATGATGATCATGAAACTTTTGACCAAGTTACTACCGAACCTCGTAGGTCAACCAGAGTAAGATCCGCACCAGAGAGGTATGGTAATCCTATTCTGGAGGTCATGTTACTTGACCATGAGGAACCTACGAACTATGAGGAAGCGATGATGAGCCCAGATTCCGCAAAATGGCTTGAGGCCATGAGATCTGAGATGGGATCCATGTATGAGAACAAAGTATGGACTTTGGTTGACTTGCCCGATGATCGGCAAGCCATAGAGAATTAAATGGATCTTCAAGAAGAAGACTGACGCTGACGGTAATATTACTGTCTACAAAGCTCGACTTGTTGCGAAAGGTTTTCGACAAGTTCAAGGAGTTGGCTAAGATGAGACCTTCTCACCCGTAGCGATGCTTAAGTCCGTCTGAATCATGTTAGCAATTGTCGTATTTTATGATTATGAAATTTGGCAAATGGATGTCAAAACTGCATTCCTTAATGGATATCTTAAAGAAGAGTTGTATATGATGCAACCAGAAGGTTTTGTTGATCCAAAAGGTGCTAACAAAGTGTGCAATCTCCAGCGATCCATTTATGGACTGGTGCAAGCCTCTCGGAGTTGGAATATATGCTTTGATAGTGTGATCAAAGCATATGGTTTTATACAGACTTTTGGAGAAGCCTGTATTTACAAGAAAGTGAGTGGGAGCTCTGTAGCATTTCTGATATTATATGTGGATGACATATTGTTGATTGGAAATGATACTGAATTTCTGAATAGCATAAAAGGATACTTGAATAAGAATTTTTCAATGAAAGACCTCAGTGAAGCTACATATATATTAGGCATCAAGGTCTATAGAGATAGATCAAGACGCTTAATTGGACTTTCACAAAGCACATACCTTGATAAAGTTTTGAAGAAGTAGAAAATGAATCAAGCAAAGAAAGGGTTCTTGCCTGTGTTACAAGGTGTGAAGTTGAGTCAGAAGCAATGCCCGATCACTGCAGAAGATAGAGAGAAACTGAAAGTCAATCCCTATGCTTCAGCCATAGGTTCTATCATGTATGCAATGCTGTGTACCTGACCTGATGTGTGCCTTGCTATTAGTTTAGCAGGGAGGTACCAAAGTAATCTAGGAGTGGATCACTGGACAACGGTCAAGAACATCCTGAAGTACCTAAAAAGGACTAAGGATATGTTTCTCGTTTATGGAGGTGACAAAGAGCTTGTCGTAAATGGTTACGTCGATGCAAGCTTTGACACTGATCCAGATGACTCTAAGTCACAAACCGGATACGTATTTTTATTGAATGGTGGAGCTGTCAGTTGGTGCAGTTCCAAGCAGAGCGTCGTGGCGGGATCTACATGTGAAGCGGAGTACATAGTTGCTTCAGAAGCAGCAAATGAAGGAGTCTGGATGAAGGAGTTCATATCCGATCTAGGTGTCATACCTAGTGCATCGGGTCCAATGAAAATCTTTTGTGACAATACTGGTGCAATTGCCTTGGCAGAGGAATCCAGATTTCACAACAGAACCAAGCACATCAAGAGATGCTTCAATTCCATTCCCGACCAAGTCAAGGAGGGAGACATATAGATTTGCAAGATACATACGGATCTGAATGTTGCAGACCAGTTGACTAAGCCTCTCTCACGAGCAAAACATGATCAGCACCAAGACTCCATGGGTGTTAGAATCATTACTGTGTAATCTAGATTATTGACTCTAGTGCAAGTGGGAGACTGAAGGAAATATGCCCTAGAGGCAATAATAAAGTTGTTATTTATATTTCCTTATATCATGATAAATGTTTATTATTCATGCTAGAATTGTATTAACAGGAAACTTAGTACATGTGTGAATACATAGACAAACAGAGTGTCACTAGTATGCCTCTACTTGACTAGCTCGTTAATCAAAGATGGTTAAGTTTCCTAGCCATAGACATGAGTTGTCATTTGATGAACGGGATCACATCATTAGAGAATGATGTCATTGACTTGACCAATCTGTTAGCTAAGCACGATGATCGTTTAGTTTATTGCTATTGCTTTCTTCATAACTTATACATGTTCCTATGACTATGAGATTATGCAACTCCCGAATACCTAAGGAACACTTAGTGTGCTATCAAACGTCACAACGTAACAGGGTGACTATAAAGATGCTCTACAGGTGTCTCTGATGGTGTTTGTTGAGTTGGCATAGATCGAGATTAGGATTTGCCACTCTGATTGTCGGAGAGGTATCTTTGGGCCCTCTCGGTAATGCACATCACTATAAGCCTTGCAAGTAATGTGACTAATGAGTTAGTTACGGGATGTTGCATTACGGAACGAGTAAAGAGACTTGCCGGTAACGAGATTCAACTAGGTGTTGAGATACCGACGATCGAATCTCGGGCAAGTAACATACCGATGACAAAGGGAACAACGTATGTTGTTATGCGGTTTGACCGATAAAGATCTTCATAGAATATGTAGGAACCAATATGAGCATCCAGGTTCCGCTATTGGTTATTGTCCGGAAGTGAGTCTCGGTCATGTCTACATAGTTCTCGAACCCGTAGGGTCCGCACGCTTACCGTTTGATGACGATCGGTATTATGATTTTATGTGTTTTGATGTACCGAAGGTTGTTTGGAGTCCCGGATGTGATCACGGACATGAGGAGGAGTCTCGAAATGGTCGAGACATAAAGATTGATATATTGGACCATGTTATCCGGACACCGGAATTGTTCCGGGTGGTTTTGGGTAAAACGGGAGTGCCGGAGGGGTTACCGGAACCCCCGGGGGAATTAATGGGCCACCATGGGCCTTAGTGGAGAGAGAGGAGGGCAGCCAGGGCAGGCCACCCCCCCTGGAGTTCGAATAGGACAAGGTAAGGGGGCGGCGCCCCCCTTTCCTTCTCCCTCTCTCCCTCTCCTTCCTTTCCCCTCTCTTCCCTTGTTGGAAACCTACTAGGAATAGGATTCCTAGTAGGAATCCTACTTGGCGCACGCTCCATGAGGGCCGGCCGGCCTCCCCCTTGCTCCTTACGATCGAATCTCGGGAAGTAACATACAGATGACAAAGGGAACAACATATGTTGTTATGCGGTTTGACCGATAAAGATCCTCACAGAATATGTAGGAACCAATATGAGCATCCAGGTTCCGCTATTGGTTATTGACCGGAAGCGAGTCCCAGTCATGTCTACATAGTTCTCGAACCCTAGGGTCCGCATGCTTAACGTTCGATGACGATCGGTATTATGAGTTTTATTTGTTTTGATGTACCGAAGGTTGTTCTTAGTCCCAGATGTGATCACGGACATGACGAGGAGTCTCGAAATGGTTGAGCCATAAAGATTGATATATTGGACCATGTTATCCGGACACGGGAAGTGTTCCAGGTGGTTTCGGGTAAAACCGGAGTACCGGAGGGGTTACCGGAACCCCCCGGGGGAATTAATGGGCCACCATGGGCCTTAGTGGAGAGAGAGAGGAGGGCAGCCAGGGCAGCCCCCCCCCCCTTGGAGTCCAAATAGGACAAGGGAAGGGGGTGGCGCCCCCCTTTCCTGCTCCCTCTCACCCTCTCCTTCCTTTCCCCTCTTTTCCCTTGTTGGAAACCTACTAGGAATAGGATTCCTAGTAGGAATCCTACTTGGGGCGCGCCCCATGAGGGCCGGCCGGCCTCCCCCTTGCTCCTTTATATACGGGGGCAGGGGGCACCCTAGAACGCTCGAGTTGACAGTTGTCTTAGCCGTGTGCGGTTCCCCCTCCACAGATTTCCACCTCGGTCATATCGTTGTAGTGCTTAGGAGAAGCTCTGCGTCGGTAACTTCATCATCACCGTCATCACGCCGTCGTGCTGACGAAACTCTCCCTCGGCCTCAGCTAGATCAAGATTACAAGGGACGTCACCGAGCTGAACGTATGCTGATCGCGGAGGTGCCATGCGTTCGGTACTTGGATCGGTTGGATCGCCAAGACGTTCGACTGCATCAACCATGTTACTAAACGCTTCCGCTTTCGGTCTACGACGGTACGTGGACACTCTCTCCCCGCTCGTTGATATGCATCACCTAGATGGATCTTGTGTGTGCATTGGTAAATTTTTTGAAATTACTGCGTTCCCCAACATAACTTCCTTCGAAGCCAGCCTTGCTCTACTTCCCGAGCTCCTGACGTCGCTGCATTTGTATCTTTTACTATTTCCCAAGCCCCCTCGTAGATAGGATCGATCAGATGTTCGAAAGCCACCTAAATTTTGACTGTTAAGAGGTAAAACTAGTTCATGCACTCGAATCTAGTACTACTTGGTTCAAACAAGGAAGAAAGGGGGTGGGGGTGGGGAAGATCTGATACCAGAATCTAGGACTTGGTCGAAAGAGGAAATAATGGGGACGAAAAGTAGGAGAGACTGGCTATCCAACTGGTCTCTTGGTCTAACAGGGAAATAAAGAGAAACGCAGTACAAACTCAATATAAACACGATCTATCGGTTGAAAAAGGAAAGAAAGTGGGGACTGGGGGACAAGTCAACAGAGTAAGTCTGGCACTAGATTTGCTAGCCTCACACGGTATAAGGTGGCTATACCGAACAAAAATGGGACCAACCCAGAAATCCTGTTCTGATGTTTGTTGCCCCGAGCCACTCTTATGTAATAACACTGGTAAAATATAGAAGTCGCACTGTTAAAAGTAAGGACACGTTAAACCAATGTTGTTTTCAATGTAATGCCTCCAGTAATATGAATCAATGGCACTTTTTTCATGTCCATGCTTTACCTTAGAACCGGGACTTCAACGACGTTTCGAACGTCATGGAGCATATGAGATGTTCTAGGAGTTGAAGTTAATATTTCAAGCAAATGCCCGGATTGAGAGATATGAAGTCTCCGGTAAGTTCTATAGCTACAAAATGGAGGAGAATAGTTCTGTTAGTGAGCATATACTCGGAATGTCTGGGTACCACAATCACTTGACTCAGCTGGGAGTTAATCTTCCAGTTGATAGTGTCATTGATAGAGTTCTTCAATCACTGCCACCAAGCTACAAAAGCTTCGTGATGAACTATAATATGCAAGGGATGGATAAGACAATTCCCGAGCTCTTCACGATGCCAAAGGCTGCGGAGGTAGAAATCAAGAAGGAGCATCAAGTTTGATGGTCAACAAGACCACCAGTTTCAAGAAAAGGGGTAAAGGGAAGAAGGGGAACTTCAAGAAGAACGGCAAGCAAGTTGCTGCTCAAGTGAAGAAGCCCAAGTCTGGACCTAAGCCTGAGACTGAGTGCTTCTACTACAAAGGGACTGTTGTAACGCCCCGAGACCGACGCTTCAGAAGACTTCCTTATTTTCGTGATCGCTGTGTGTTCCTTTTGGTGCTTGCTCTTTTATTGCATCATGTCATTAATCTTTGCACCAAAAACTCAACTAAGTAAATTGCATGGATTTTCGATCTATTTAAATCGAGGGAAATGCACATGGTGATTTCTCTTTATAACATATATTCTCCCAATATTATTAGGGAGCTATATCAAAAATATTCCATTAACCTTGGAACTAATCATAACACATTTGCATAATAATTCCGTCCTTTTTCTGTTTCAAGTTTGGTCTCCAAACTCTGCCCTAAATTCTTTCTTCATTTTCCGGAGCTCCACCAAAAATCCGAACATTTTTGGACACTTCTAAAACCTTGTTCTAGTTCAAACCATTTGAATTAAATTCAAAGAGTTTGAATTTAAACTTCGTTCAGGCCACTTCTATTTTTTTCTGGTTCAAGCACATTTTTATGAGTCCGGAAAAATTAACCTCCCGCGCAAATTCTATCCCTAACACTTCCTTTCTTCCCCTTTTGTTCTTTCATATTTTCTGTTTTGGGAGAAAAGAAGGAAGAAGGGGAGAGAGCCCAGCCAGCCTCCCAGGCCGGCCCATCCTACCCCGCGGCCATTTGCCCCTCCAAGGCCCAGCCCGCGCGTCATAACCGTAGCCCATTCTCCCTCCTCTCGATCTCTCCCCCTCGTCCATCCTCCATCGCCGCCAGTGCCCGACCCCATCTCCCTCCTCGCGCCCAATCCCCATCTCCCTCCTCTCTCTCCCCTCACTCGTCCTTCCTCCTGCGCCCACGCCTTGCCTCCCATGGCGCCCGAAGCCCTGCTCCCGGTCACCCTCGCCGCCACACGCAGAGAGGAGCACAGCCCCGCGCGCCGTCCTCTGCCAATGGCGTGCCCGCGAGTTCCTGACCCTGCCGCGGCCACCTCTCCTCGCCATGTACCCCGCCGCGGTTGCTGCTCTGCTCCTGCCCTGCCGGTTGCCTCTGCCTCGACCCCGCGTCCTCGCCTCCGTCGACCGTCACCGCTCCGTGCACCCCAGCCCCCTCCTGCCTCAACGGAGCAGGTCCCCGCGCCCCACGACTTTGTCTGCGTCATCTCCTGCTCCTCGCCTCGAGCACCAACGCTCCAAGGCCGGCCTCCTGCAGTTCGTCATTGCCGGAGCTCCCCACCACCAGCAAGCAGCCGACCTCGCCTCCCGTCGCCATCAACCCCTCCACCTGCGTCCTGCACATCGCCGCGCCGAGCGCCCCTGTCCTCGAGCACCTGTTGACTTCGGTTACTATCAAGTGCTCTGACCCGTTGCTGCCATGGCCTTGCATCCATCTGGCCCTGTTGTGTTCATGGAGCCACTGTACCATGGCCAAGACCGAGACTCGTGAACGTCAAGTTCTTCCACGACACCCGAACGATTACAAGCCGAAACGCCAAGTCCCACTTCAACAAGTGTACCTCTACTTCGGATTCACCAAGTACCCCTTCGGATGCGCCTAGTTCGACTACATGTACCACCAAGTTCCTCTACCGTCGACCCGAACATCTATGAACCGTGTACGTCTACCGTCGCCGTGGATCCGACAAGATCCATGTACAACTACTACCCCTACGACACGTGAACAACTACTTCCACTTCGAACGCGTTCCGCCCCGAATGCACGCTTCGAAGGTATAACCCCGAGACGACGTCCGTGGACCGAATGCATGTGTGTTGTATGAGATGCTCGTGGTTGCACCGTTTCCGAGTTGTCATTCCATGTTCCTCCTCGTTGCCATGTCGCCGTACCGTGGGAACCCGGAATCCGGGAGCACCTCACCATCCTTGTGTGAGACGCTCACGCCCACTTCTTTTGCACCGGTATCTCCATGAGCTACCGGAACCGATATGTTGCCGTGGCATCATTTTCGGATTCGTTGCCATGGCACCCCTTTCTTCCACCACGGTGACAAATGCTTCATAACATGCTCATGTCAACATTTTCATAAGATTCCTTAAAACGTGCATATGTCATCCGCATCATGATAACAACATTTAAATGTTTAAAATTGTGTTTGTTTTAAATTGATAAATGACATATGGGGATTTTCCGGAATTGTTGTTTATTATTTCCGGCCTCATTTAACTTGCTTAAATAGATAGTTTATTATGCTTCACCTCTTGCCATGGTAATCAACATTTAATATGGTCGAGTACATAATGAGAGAGAACTAAATAATTGATGTGGTGTTTCGTCAATATGCAACTCGTTGCCTATTGAGCTCCACTTAACTTGTAGTTTTTCTTGTGCACTTTGCCATGCCATGCCTCTTTAAACCGGACATGCATCATACTTGATTGTGCATCATGCCATGTTTATGATTGTGTGTTTACCGTGTTGTTTGCTTCTTTCCGGGTTGCTTCTCTCGTTAGCTTCGGTTTCTTTCCGGAGTTGTGAGGATTCGTTCGACTACGTCCGTTTGTGTTCTTCATGGACTCGTTCTTCTTCCTAGCGGATCTCAGGCAAGATGACCATACCCTCGAAATCACTTCTATCTTTGCTTGCTAGTTGTTCGCTCTATTGCTATGCCGCGTTACCTATTCACTTGCTCTTCAAGCCTCCCAAATTGCCATGAACCTCTAACCTTTGTCACCTTCCTAGCAAACCGTTGTTTGGCTATGTTACCGCTTTGCTCAGCCCCTCTTATAGCGTTGCTAGCTGCAGGTGAAGATGAAGATTGCTCCATGTTGGTTTATGTTCATGTTGGGATATCACAGTATCTCTTATCTTAATTAATGCATCTATATACTTGGTAAAGGGTGGAAGGCTCGGCCTTATGCCTGGTGTTTTGTTCCACTATTGCCGCCCTAGTTTCTGTCTTACCGATATTATGTTCCTTGAGTTTGCGTTCCTTATGCGGTTGGGTGATTTATGGGACCCCCTTGACAGTTCGCCTTGAATAAAACTCCTCCAGCAAGGCCCAACCTTGGTTTTACCATTTGCCTACCTAAGCCTTTTTCCCTTGGGTTCTGCAGACTCAAGGGTCATCTTTATTTTAACCCCCCCGGGCCAGTGCTCCTCTGAGTGCTGGTCCAAACTAGAGCCCTTTGCAGCGCCACCTCGGGGAAACTTGAGGTCTGGTTTTAGTTGTACGGACTGCTCATCCGGTGTGCCCTGAGAACGAGATATGTGCAGCTCCTATCGGGATTTGTCGGCACATTCGGGCGGTCTTGCTGGTCTTGTTTTACCATTGTCAAAATGTCTTGTAACCGGGATTCCGAGACTAATCGGGTCTTCCCGGGAGAAGGTTTATCCTTCGTTGACCGTGAGAGCTTATAATGGGCTAAGTTGGGACACCCCTGCAGGGTTCTAAACTTTCGAGAGCCGTGCCCGCGGTTATGTGGCAGATGGGAATTTGTTAATATCCGGTTGTAGAGAACTTGACACTTGACCTTAATTAAAACGCATCAACCGCGTGTGTAGCCGTGATGGTCTCTTCTCGGCGCAGTCCGGGAAGTGAACACGATTTCTGGGTTATGTTTTGACGTAAGTAGGTGTTCAGGATCACTTCTTGATCATTGCTAGTTCACGATCGTTCCGTTGCTTCTCTTCTCGCTCTCATTTGTGTATGTTAGCCACCATATATGCTAGTGCTTGCTGCAGCTCCACCTCACTACCCCATCCTTTCCTATAAGCTTAAATAGTCTTGATCTCGCGGGTGTGAGATTGCTGAGTCCTCGTGACTTACAGATACTTCCAAAACAGTTGCAGGTGCCGATGAGACCAGTGCAGATGACGCAACTGAGCTCAAGTGGGAGCTCGATGAAGATCTTGTCCGTTGCGTTGTTTCTTTCCTTGTTGATCAGTAGTGGAGCCCAGTTGGGACGATCAGGGATCTAGCAGTTGGGTTGTCTTCTTTTCTTTTGGTTCCGTAGTCGGACCTATGTGTGTACTCTGAATGATGTATGATTTATTTATGTTTTGTGTGAAGTGGCGATTGTAAGCCAACTCTTTATCCCATTCTTGTTCTTTACATGGGATTGTGTGAAGATGACCCTTCTTGCGACAAAACCACAATGCGGTTATGCCTCTAAGTCGTGCCACGACACGTGGGAGATATAGCCGCATTGTGGGTGTTACAAGTTGGTAATCAGAGCCATCCCCGACTTAGGAGCCCCCTGCTTGATCGAATCGCTGGCGTTGTTGAGTCTAGAACATAAATGTTTGAGTCTTAGTATTATATATATCGGAGAGTAGGATTCTTTTTACTCCTTAGTCCCTTCGTCGCTCTGGTGAGGCCTCCTAACGTAGAAGTTTTGACTTTTCTCTCCTCAAATTTCACAAAAAAAATTTAGGATCACGCGGGTATCTTGGAATCGTTCCGATGGTTTTGTGACGAGAACATTGTTCTTGGTGCCTCCTGACATTTAGGGGTTGTGGCCGTGTCCCGGGGAGTTGAGCTCCGAGGTGTTGTCGTCACAATTTTATCATTGCAGTTCTGGAATACCTGAGTTTCGCCGACATCGAAAAACTCTTTTATGCAGTTATTGGTGAGATCACCTCGACGCCACCCAGTACTGGGGCGGGAGTTCGGGAGTATTGCCATAACTCGTATAACGGATGCTTTTCGAAGGTTGAGGTAAATGATTTCCGAAGGTTTCTTGGTTATGTGTTGACGGATGGATACAGCTGGATCTACGTATTGTTAGTTTGGGTGATATATTTTGTGTCCCCTGTATCCCCAACACCTGATTGCATAACCAGAAAGTTTCGGGAGTTTATAAGTGGGAATTCAAGTAGCTCCTAGGATATCTTTCCGACAGATGCATGATATGAGATTGGGGTTCGACGTCTAGTGGTCCGCCTTTCCACGGTTGGTTTTACAGTGGTCTCGTAGTGTCTTAAAGAGTCCTTGGCTATGCCGACTCGGGGACGCTTCGTATGTCATGTGCACTTCCTTGTACATGATGGTGATGTACGATCGAGCCCGTGTGGGCCCCACCATGAAAACTTCGGACGAAATCTCTATCATATGTTTGTTCCGGCTAATTCTGCAAGCCAATCCTTTGTTTTTGTTTTGTGGTATTCGAGTTGCTTCGAAGTCAAATGTTGAATCCATACCTTCCCTAAATGGTGTTCTCATATTGCTATGTGAATACTAATTCTTTTCGATCATCGAGATTGTCATCCCAATTCTTTCCAACCGGCGTGTTTCTCTTCTAGTGCATCCAGTCATTCCAACATTCGCAAGATCAATTCTAAGCTTTTTCTCAACGGTGTTCATTTCATCCGACCCAAGTTGCCTTTGTTTTCCCACCCTCCCACCCTTTTCTTCAAGGACTCAGATTTCTTAACCAAGTATCCATTTTATTCATGTGAAGTCCCTTCATTCTTTTCAATCAATGTTCTTTCCCGTTGGTTCTCATGAAGATGTTCTTCAAGTTTTTCATTCTTCATTCTTTTCTTCTCCGATGGACTAATTTCAAGCCTTCAATGTTGGTCACATTCCTTTCTTTGTTTCAAATGCTTTCTCATGCCGGTATATCTCTTAATCATTCCCTGCTTGCTATTCAATTGTTCCGGAGTGCTGAAGATATCTCTGAAGATTCGTGTTTCCACTCCGCATGAATTCTAACTATTTCAAGGTTCTTATCTCATTCAAGCCATTTTATTCAACCGGTGCAGTTTCTCTTTTCAAGCAATCATTCAACGGTGTTTCTTTTGAGTGGGCCCTAACCCACAGGTCTTTTTCCAGTATCTTACCTGACTATTATAATTTTTCCGGAGTTATTCTCAAATTCCTTGCAAAGTTTGACGTAAGAATGAATTATCATCAGTCATATGTCTTTCTCCAAGATCTTTCAAATTCTTTTCATTGTTGTTCAACCTTTCTATTCTTCATGGTTCCGGAGTGCCTCATAAATTCATGGTGGTGTTTCTCGTCATCATTCTCAACATTTGAAGACCGAAGAAGAGTTTTTCCTCCGAATCTTATCCGTTCTTTTGAAGATTCATAGTTCTAGCTTATGCCATCCTCTCATAATTGTTTTCGATTATGAGAATTCTTTTCTTACCCATCCGGAGCATTTCAGAGTTGTTTTCGTTTCTTGATCATCCAAAGGCCATCATTTCAGAAGATTTCTTCGTTCTAAGTTTTCAGCCTCGTTCTCCAATTATTCTAAATTGATGTCTCTTCGTTCATCTCCATATTCTTCCGGTGCATCGTTCATGTATTCTCTAATCAGCTCGTGATCTCTTTGTTCTCGTGTATCAAATTCCCTCAAGTATCTTCATTCGTTCTCTAATTCTTACCGATGATTCGCCCCTTTACTTTGTTCTTTTTCAATTCTCGCGGTGGTTTGTTCAAGATTTCTCTTCCTTCGTTATCATATCAATTTATTCGTTCTTTCCAATCCTACCGGTGGTTCGATGAAGACCTTCACAAGTTTGCGCTATGTCTCTTTTAATCCTTTCTACGAGAATAAGTAGTATGCCAAATCCATTGCTTGTCATCAATGTAATTGGTGAAGGATGAGCATAATGTAATTCTTATTCTTGTTTCATCGGGTAAATTCAATTCCTTATTCCGGAGATTCAGCAAAATTCTTGTTTTCAGTTGTTCATCTTTTCTTTCCGGAGTTCCAAGTTTTATTGATTATATCATTTCAAAGCTCCACCCAAATCATTGCAAGGCTTCTCCCGGAGTTCTTTTCAACTTTCCATTTCGTTTGATCATTCTTTTATTACCGGAGTTCTTCATGGAGGCTCTACATGGTGGTTCGTCAAGGATTCCTTTCATTTTTCAATTGTTCTTCAAGATTTCTCTTGAAGTTATGATCCGCTGGGCTATACTCAAAAATTAACATGGTGTTCAACACATGTCTTGTTTTGAGGAGTTCAAGTATTCTTCATCTTGCATTCGGAAGTGCAATTCTTTCTCTTATCTTTTGAGGTGGTGTTATGTCATTCTTGACAATTTGAGTTCGTGTTTCATGATTCACATGCTGTCAAGAATGAGATATTTTAAATCCACCAATCTCTTCGTTGGATCTATCTTGTGTCATGTTTCACCTAAAGCCTTCCCTAAGGAATGTTGCTATTATGGTGCTTATCAATGATCCAAGTTTTCTCCTATCCTCTCGGCGAGAGAAGATTTCATCTCTTTGTTGATCTCAAGCAAGCAATTGTTTTCGTTAGTGGCAAAAATTTCACCTCATGTTTTGAGATGTCTCCATAAGCCCACGAGGATCATATCCTTTTGTTGTTGGTTTTTTCCAACAACTCCGTTATAACCTTCTTGGAAGGATGCTTTCCAAGCTCATTTGTGGCAGAAGTTGTCATTTTCTTCTCCGTTATCTTATTCCGACGATCTATCTTCTATTCGTTCGTCCCGGAGGCATTGTGATGTTGCTCTCTTCGACCAATCATCTTGTTTTGTCAAGATCATGTAATTTTTCCTTTCTTATCTGTTTAGCCGGAGTGTCGTGTTTTCATTCGAGTATCCTCTCATCTTGTCAAGATCATGTTCAATTCCTTCCATTTACAGTCGAAGTGCTGCCCAAATTATATCATTCTTATTCCTTCTCTATCTTGTTTTAACCGGAGTGGTTTAAATATCTATTGTGTCACTTAACCTCAAGGTTCTCATGGAGTTCCTTGTTTCTCTTTTCTACCGGTGTGCTTTCATATTCCTTTTGATCCGTTAAGCTCTTGTTTCATATTCTTCAACCTACAAAGGTTCTCGCAATGTTCCTTGTTCCTCTTGCTGAACGGAGTGTTTTAAATTTTGTTCATCTCCGTTGTGTCATTTCCGCAAGCTTTGCAACCTCCCAAGGTTCTTTGGCTTCACTCATTTGTCAAAGAAGCAATTAGTTTTACCTCTTCTCTTCCCCTTCCGTTTATCTCCGGTGCCATCCTAGATCTCGGGACGAGATCCTCTTGTAGTGGTGGAGTGTTGTAACGCCCCGAGACCGACGCTTCAGAAGACTTCCTTATTTTCGTGATCGCCGTGTGTTCATTTTGGTGCTTGCTCTTCTATTGTTGCATTGCATCATGTCATCATGCCATCATGTCATTAATCTTTGCACCAAAAACTCAACTAAGTAAATTGCATGGGTCTTCGATCTATTTAAATCGAGGGAAATGCACATGGTGATTTCTCTTTATAACATATATTCTCCCAATATTATTAGGGAGCTATATCAAAAATATTCCATTAACCTTGGAACTAATCATAACACATTTGCATAATAATTCCGTCCTTTTTCTGTTTCAAGTTTGGTCTCCAAACTCTGCCCTAAATTATTTCTTCATTTTCCGGAGCTCCACCAAAAATCCGAACATTTTTGGACACTTCTAAAACCTTGTTCTAGTTCAAACCATTTGAATTAAATTCAAAGAGTTTGAATTTAAACTTCGATCAAGCCACTTCTATTTTTTTCTGGTTCAAGCTCATTTTTATGAGTCCGGAAAAATTAACCTCCCGCGCAAATTCTATCCCTAACACTTCCTTTCTTCCCCTTTTCTTCTTTCATATTTTCTGTTTTGGGAGAAAAGAAGGAAGAAGGGGAGAGAGCCCAGCCAGCCTCCCAGGCCGGCCCATCCTGCCCCGCGGCCATTTGCCCCTCCAAGGACCAGCCCGCGCGTCATAACCCTAACCCATCTCTCCCTCCTCTCGATCTCTCCCACTCGTCCATCCTCCATCGCCGCCAGTGCCCGACCCCATCTCCCTCCTCGCGCCCGATCCCCATCTCCCTCCTCTCGCTCCCCTCACTCGTCCTTCCTCCTACGCCCACGCCTTGCCTCCCATGGCGCCTGAAGCCCTGCTCCCGGTCACCCTCGCCGCCACACGCAGAGAGGAGCAGAGCCCCGCGCGCCGTCCTCTGCCGATGGCGTGCCCGCGAGTTCCTGACCCTGCCGCGGCCACCTCTCCTCGCCATGTACCCCGCCGCGGTTGCTGCTCTGCTCTTGCCCCGCCGGTCGCCTCTGCCTCGACCCCGCATCCTCGCCTCCGTCGACCATCACCGCTCCGTGCACCCCGGCCCCCTCCTGCCTCAACGGAGCAGGTCCCCACGCCCCACGACTTTGTCTGCGTCGTCTCCTGCTCCTCGCCTCGAGCACCGACGCTCCAAGGCCGGCCTCCGGCAGTTCGTCATTGCCGGAGCTCCCCACCACCAGCAAGCAGTCGACCTCGCCCCCCGTCGCCATCAACCCCTCCACCTGCGTCCTGCACATCGCTGCCCCGAGCGCCCCTGTCCTCGAGCACCTGTTGACTTCGGTTACTATCAAGCGCTCTGACCCGTTGCTGCCATGGCCTTGCATCCATCTGGCCCTGTTGTGTTCATGGAGCCACTGTACCATGGCCAAGACCGAGACCCGTGAACGTCAAGTTCTTCCACGACGCTCGAACGATTACAGGCCGAAACGCCAAGTCCCACTTCAACAAGTGTACCTCTACTTCGGATTCACCAAGTACCCCTTCGGATGCGCCTAGTTCGACTACATGTACCACCAAGTTCCTCTACCGTCGACCCGAACATCTACGAACCATGTACGTCTACCGTCGCCGTGGATCCGACAAGATCCGTGTACAACTACTACCCCTACGACACGTGAACAACTACTTCCACTTCGAACGCGTTCCGCCCCGAATGCACGCTTCGAAGGTATAACCCCGAGACGACGTCCGTGGACCGAATGCATGTGTGTTGTATGAGATGCTCGTGGTTGCACCGTTTCCGAGTTGTCATTCCATGTTCCTCCTCGTTGCCATGTCGCCGTACCGTGGGAACCCGGAATCCGGGAGCACCTCACCATCCTTGCGTGACACGCTCACGCCCACTTCTTTTGCACCGGTATCTCTGTGAGCTACCGGAACCGATATGTTGCCGTGGCATCATTTTCGGATTCGTTGCCGTGGCACCCCTTTCTTCCACCACGGTGACAAATGCTTCATAACATGCTCATGTCAACATTTTCATAAGATTCCTTAAAACGTGCATATGTCATCCGCATCATGATAACAACATTTAAATGTTTAAAATTGTGTTTGTTTTAAATTGCTAAATGACATATGGGGATTTTCCAGAATTGTTGTTTATTATTTCCGGCCTCATTTAACTTGCTTAAATGGATAGTTTATTATGCTTCACCTCTTGCCATGGTAATCAACATTTAATATGGTCGAGTACATAATGAGAGTGAACTAAATAATTGATGTGGTGTTTCGTCAATATGCAACTCGTTGCCTATTGAGCTCCACTTAACTTGTAGTTTTTCTTGTGCACTTTGCCATGCCATGCCTCTTTAAACCGGACATGCATCATACTTGATTGTGCATCATGCCATGTTTATGATTGTGTGTTTACCGTGTTGTTTGCTTCTTTCCGGGTTGCTTCTCTCGTTAGCTTCGGTTTCTTTCCGGAGTTGTGAGGATTCGTTCGACTACGTCCGTTTGTCTTCTTCATGGACTCGTTCTTCTTCCTAGCGGGATCTCAGGCAAGATGACCATACCCTCGAAATCACTCCTATCTTTGCAGCTAGTTGTTCGCTCTATTGCTATGCCGCGTTACCTATTCACTTGCTCTTCAAGCCTCCCAAATTGTCATGAACCTCTAACCTTTGTCACCTTCCTAGCAAACCGTTGTTTGGCTATGTTACCGCTTTGCTCAGCCCCTCTTATAGCGTTGCTAGCTGCAGGTGAAGATGAAGATTGCTCCATGTTGGTTTATGTTCATGTTGGGATACCACAGTATCTCTTATCTTAATTAATGCATCTATATACTTGGTAAAGGGTGGAAGGCTCGGCCTTATGCCTGGTGTTTTGTTCCACTCTTGTCACCCTAGTTTCTGTCTTAACGGTATTATGTTCCTTGAGTTTGCGTTCCTTACGCGGTTGGGTGATTTATGGGACCCCCTTGACAGTTCGCCTTGAATAAAACTCCACCAGCAAGGCCCAACCTTTGTTTTACCTTTTGCCTACCTAAGCCTTTTTCCCTTGGGTTCTGCAGACTCAAGGGTCATCTTTATTTTAACCCCCCGGGCCAGTGCTCCTCTGAGTGCTGGTCCAAACTAGAGCCCTTTGCAGCGCCACCTCGGGGAAACTTGAGGTCTGGTTTTAGTTGTACGGACTGCTCATCCGGTGTGCCCTGAGAACGAGATATGTGCAGCTCCTATCGGGATTTGTCGGCACATTCGGGTGGTCTTGCTGGTCTTGTTTTACCATTGTCGAAATGTCTTGTAACCGGGATTCCGAGACTGATCGGGTCTTCCCGGGAGAAGGTTTATCCTTCATTGACCGTGAGAGCTTATAATGGGCTAAGTTGGGACACCCCTGCAGGGTTTTGAACTTTCGAGAGCCGTGCCCGCGGTTATGTGGCAGATGGGAATTTGTTAATAGACGGTTGTAGAGAACTTGACACTTGACCTTAATTAAAACGCATCAACCGCGTGTGTAGCCGTGATGGTCTCTTCTCGGCGGAGTCCGGGAAGTGAACACGGTTTCTGGGTTATGTTTTCACGTAAGTAGGTGTTCAGGATCACTTCTTGATCATTGCTAGTTCACTATCGTTCCGTTTCTTCTCTTCTTGCTCTGATTTGTGTATGTTAGCCACCATATATGCTAGTGCTTGCTGCAGCTCCACCTCACTACCCCATCCTTTCCTATAAGCTTAAATAGTCTTGATCTCGTGGGTGTGAGATTGCTGAGTCCTCGTGACTCACAGATACTTCCAAAACAGTTGCAGGTGCCGATCAGACCGGTGCAGATGACGCAACTGAGCTCAAGTGGGAGCTCGATGAAGATCTTGTCCGTTGCGTTGTTTCTTTCCTTGTTGATCAGTAGTGGAGCCCAGTTGGGAGGATCAGGGATCTAGCAGTTGGGTTGTCTTCTTTTCTTTTGGTTCCGTAGTCGGACCTATGTGTGTACTCTGAATGATGTATGATTTATTTATGTTTTGTGTGAAGTGGCAATTGTAAGCCAACTCTTTATCCCATTCTTGTTCTTTACATGGGATTGTGTGAAGATGACCCTTCTTGCGACAAAACCACAATGCGGTTATGCCTCTAAGTCGTGCCTCGACACGTGGGAGATATAGCCGCATTGTGGGTGTTACAAGTTGGTAATCAGAGCCATCCCCTACTTAGGAGCCCCCCGCTTGATCGAATCGCTGGTGTTATTGAGTCTAGAACATAAATGTTTTGAGTCTTAGGATTATATATATCGGAGAGTAGGATTCTTTTTACTCCTCGGTCCCTTCGTCGCTCTGGTGAGGCCTCCTGACGTAGAAGTTTTGACTTTTCTCTCCTCAAATTTCACAAAAAAAATAGGATCACGCGGGTATCTTGGAATCATTCCGATGGTTTTGTGACGAGAACATTGTTCTTGGTGCCTCCTGACATTTAGGGGTTGTGGCAGTGTCCCGGGGAGTTGAGCTCCGAGGTGTTGTCGTCACAATTTTATCGTTGCTGTTCTGGAATACCTGAGTTTCGCCGACATCGAAAAACTCTTTTATGCAGTTGTTTGTGAGATCACCTCGACGCCACCCAGTACTGGGGCGGGAGTTCGGGAGTATTGCCATAACTCGTATAACGTATGTTTTTTGAAGGTTCAGGTAAATAATTTCCGAAGGTTTCTTGGTTATGTGTTGACGGATGGATACAGCTGGATCTAGGTATTGTTAGTTTGGGTGATATATTTTGTGTCCCCTGTATCCCCAACACCTGATTGCATAACCAGAAAGTTTCGGGAGTTTAAAAGTGGGAATTCAAGTAGCTCCTAGGATATCTTTCCGACAGATGCATGATATGAGATTGGGGTTCGACGTCTAGTGGTCCGCCTTTCCACGGTTGGTTTTACAGTGGTCTCGTAGTGTCTTAAAGAGTCCTTGGCTATGCCGACTCGGGGACGCTTCGTATGTCATGTGCACTGCCTTGTACATGATGGTGATGTACGATCGAGCCCGTGTGGGCCCCACCACGAAAACTTCGGACGAAATCTCTATCATATGTTTGTTCCGGCTTACTCTGCAAGCCAATCCTTCGTTTTTGTTTTGTTTTGTGGTATTCGAGTTGCTTCAAAGTCAAATGTTGAATCCATACCTTCCCTAAATGGTGTTCTCATATTGCTATGTGAATACTAATTCTTTTCGATCATCGAGATTGTCATCCCAATTCTTTCCAACCGGCGTGTTTCTCTTCTAGTGCATCCAGTCATTCCAACATTCGCAAGATCAATTCTAAGCTTTTTCTCAACGGTGTTCGTTTCATCCGACCCAAGTTGCCCTTTGTTTTCCCACCCTCCCACCCTTTTCTTCAACGACTCAGATTTCTTAACCAAGTATCCATTTTATTCATGTGAAGTCCCTTCATTCTTTTCAATCAATGTTCTTACCCGTTGGTTCTCATGAAGATGTTCTTCAAGTTTTTCATTCTTCATTCTTTTCTTCTACGGTGGACTAATTTCAAGCCTTCAATGTTGGTCACATTCCTTTCCTTGTTTCAAATGCTTTCTCATGCCGGTATATCTCGTAATCATTCCCCGCTTGCTATTCAATTGTTCTGGAGTGCTGAAGATATCTCCGAAGATTCGTGTTTCCACTCCGCATCAATTCTAACTATTTCGAGGTTGTTATCTCATTCAAGCCATTTT
The DNA here is from genome assembly GCF_002575655.3 of Aegilops tauschii subsp. strangulata. Taxonomy (NCBI): domain Eukaryota; kingdom Viridiplantae; phylum Streptophyta; class Magnoliopsida; order Poales; family Poaceae; genus Aegilops; species Aegilops tauschii. The sequence goes on from NC_053039.3 coordinate 171,649,852, forward strand.
ATTCAACCGGTGCAGTCTCTCTTTTCAAGCAATCATTCAATGGTGTTTCTTTTGAGTGGGCCCTAACCCACAGGTCTTTTTCCAGTATCTTACCTGACTATTATAATTTTTTCCGGAGTTATTCTCAAATTCCTTGCAAAGTTTGACGTAAGAATGAATTATCATCAGTCATATGTCTTTCTACAAGATCTTTCAAATTCTTTTCATTGTTGATTCAACCTTTCTATTCTTCATGGTTCCGGAGTGCCTCATAAATTCATGGTGGTGTTTCTCGTCATCATTCTCAACATTTGAAGACTGAAGAAGAGTTTTTCCTCCAAATCTTATCCGTTCTCTTGAAGATTCATAGTTCTAGCTTATGCCATCCTCTCATAATTGTTTTCGATTATGAGAATTCTTTTCTTACCCATCCGGAGCATTTCAGAGTTGTTTTCGTTTCTTGATCATCCAAAGGCCATCATTTCAGAAGATTTCTTCGTTCTAAGTTTTCAGCCTCGTTCTCCAATTATTCTAAATTGATGTCTCTTCATTCATCTCCATATTCTTCCGGTGCATCGTTCATGTATTCTCTAATCAGCTCGTGATCTCTTTGTTCTCGTGTATCAAATTCCTCAAGTATCTTCATTCGTTCTCTAATTCTTACCGGTGATTGGCCCCTTTACTTCGTTCTTTTTCAATTCTCGCGGTGGTTCGTTCAAGATTTCTCTTCCTTCGTTATCATATCAATTTATTCGTTCTTTCCAATCCTACAGGTGGTTCGATGAAGACCTTCACAAGTTTGCGCTATATCCCTTTTAATCCTTTCTACGAGAATAAGTAGTATGCCAAATCCATTGCTTGTCATCAATGTAATTGGTGAAGGATGAGCATAATGTAATTCTTATTCTTGTTTCATCGGGTAAATTCAATTCCTTATTCCGGAGATTCAGCAAAATTCTTGTTTTCAGTTGTTCATCTTTTCTTTCCGGAGTTCCAAGTTTTATCGATTATATCATTTCAAAGCTCCACCCAAATCATTGCAAGGCTTCTCCCGGAGTTCTTTTCAACTTTCCATTTTGTTTGATCATTCTTTTATTACCGGAGTTCTTCATGGAGGCTCTACATGGTGGTTCGTCAAGGATTCCTTTCATTTTTCAATTGTTCTTCAAGATTTCTCTCGAAGTTATGATCCGCCAGGCTATACTCAAAAATTAACATGGTGTTCAACACATGTCTTGTTTTGAGGAGTTCAAGTATTCTTCATCTTGCATTCGGAAGTGCAATTCTTTCTCTTATCTTTTGAGGTGGTGTTATGTCATTCTTGACAATTTGAGTTCGTGTTTCATGATTCACATGTTGTCAAGAATGAGATATTTTAAATCCACCAATCTCTTCGTTGGATCTATCTTGTGTCATGTTTCACCTAAAGCCTTCCCTAAGGAATGTTGCTATTATGGTGCTTATCAATGATCCAAGTTTTCTCCTATCCTCTCGGCGAGAGAAGATTTCATCTCTTCGTTGATCTCAAGCAAGCAATTGTTTTCGTTAGTGGCAAAATTTTCACCTCATGTTTTGAGATGTCTCCATAAGCCCACGAGGATCATATCCTTTTGTTGTTGGTTTTTTCCAACAACTCCGTTATAACCTTCTTGGAAGGATGCTTTCCAAGCTCATTTGTGGCAGAAGTTGTCATTTTCTTCTCCGTTATCTTATTCCGACGATCTATCTTCTATTCATTCGTCCCGGAGGCATTGTGATGTTGCTCTCTTCGACCAATCATCTTGTTTTGTCAAGATCATGTAATTTTTCCTTTCTTATCCGTTTAGCCAGAGTGTCGTGTTTTCATTCGAGTATCCTCTCATCTTGTCAAGATCATGTTCAATTCCTTCCATTTACAGTCGGAGTGCTGCCCAAATTATATCATTCTTATTCCTTCTCTATCTTGTTTTAACCGGAGTGGTTTAAATATCTATTGTGTCACTTAACCTCAAGGTTCTCATGGAGTTCCTTGTTTCTCTTTTCTACCGGTGTGCTTTCATATTCCTTTTGATCCGTTAAGCTCTTGTTTCATATTCTTCAACCTACAAAGGTTCTCGCAATGTTCCTTGTTCCTCTTGCTGAACGGAGTGTTTTAAATTTTGTTCATCTCCGTTGTGTCATTTCCGCAAGCTTTGCAACCTCTCAAGGTTCTTTGGCTTCACTCATTTGTCAAAGAAGCAATTAGTTTTACCTCTTCTCTTCCCCTTCCGTTTATCTCTGGTGCCATCCTAGATCTCGGGACGAGATCCTCTTGTAGTGGTGGAGTGTTGTAACGCCCCGAGACCGACGCTTCAGAAAACTTCCTTATTTTCGTGATCGCCGTGTGTTCCTTTTGGTGCTTGCTCTTTTATTGTTGCATTGCATCATGTCATCATGCCATCATGTCATTAATCTTTGCACCAAAAACTCAACTAAGTAAATTGCATGGGTCTTCGATCTATTTAAATCGAGGGAAATGCACATGGTGATTTCTCTTTATAACATATATTCTCCCAATATTATTAGGGAGCTATATCAAAAATATTCCATTAACCTTGGAACTAATCATAACACATTTGCATAATAATTCCGTCCTTTTTCCGTTTCAAGTTTGGTCTCCAAACTCTGCCCTAAATTCTTTCTTCATTTTCCGGAGCTCCACCAAAAATCCGAACATTTTTGGACACTTCTAAAACCTTGTTCTAGTTCAAACCATTTGAATTAAATTCAAAGAGTTTGAATTTAAACTTCGTTCAGGCCACTTCTATTTTTTTCTGGTTCAAGCTCATTTTTATGAGTCCGGAACGCGCAAATTCTATCCCTAACACTTCCTTTCTTCCCCTTTTCTTCTTTCATATTTTCTGTTTTGGGAGAAAAGAAGGAAGAAGGGGAGAGAGCCCAGCCAGCCTCCCAGGCCGGCCCATCCTGCCCCGCGGCCATTTGCCCCTCCAAGGCCCAGCCCGCGCGTCATAACCCTAACCCATCTCTCCCTCCTCTCGATCTCTCCCCCTCGTCCATCCTCCATCGCCGCCAGTGCCCGACCCATCTCCCTCCTCGCGCCCGATCCCCATCTCCCTCCTCTCGCTCCCCTCACTCGTCCTTCCTCCTGCGCCCATGCCTTGCCTCCCATGGCGCCCGAAGCCCAGCTCCCGGTCACCCCCGCCGCCACACGCAGAGAGGAGCAGAGCCCCGCGCGCCGTCCTCTGCCGATGGTGTGCCCGCGAGTTCCTGACCCTGCCGCGGCCACCTCTCCTCGCCATGTACCCCGCCGTGGTTGCTGCTCTGCTCCTGCCCCGCCGGTCGCCTCTGCCTCGACCCCGCGCCCTCGCCTCCGTCGACCGTCACCACTCCGTGCACCCCGGCCCCCTCCTGCCTCAACGGAGCAGGTCCCCACGCCCCACGACTTTGTCTGCGTCGTCTCCTGCTCCTCGCCTCGAGCACCGATGCTCCAAGGCCGGCCTCCTGCAGTTCGTCATTGCCGGAGCTCCCCACCACCAGCAAGCAGCCGACCTCGCCGCCCGTCGCCATCAACCCCTCCACCTGCGTCCTGCACATCGCTGCCCCGAGCGCCCCTGTCCTCGAGCACCTGTTGACTTCGGTTACTATCAAGCGCTCTAACCCATTGCTGCCATGCCCTTGCATCCATCTGGCCCTGTTGTGTTCATGGAGCCACTGTACCATGGCCAAGACCAAGACCCGTGAACGTCAAGTTCTTCCACGACGCCCGAACGATTACAGGCCGAAACGCCAGGTCCCACTTCAACAAGTGTACCTCTACTTCGGATTCACCAAGTACCCCTTCGGATGCGCCTAGTTCGACTACATGTACCACCAAGTTCCTCTACCGTCGACCCGAACATCTACGAACCGTGTACATCTACCGTCGCCGTGGATCCGACAAGATCCGTGTACAACTACTACCCCTACAACACGTGAACAACTACTTCCACTTCGAACGCGTTCCGCCCCGAATGCACGCTTCGAAGGTATAACCCCGAGACGACGTCCGTGGACCGAATGCATGTGTGTTGTATGAGATGCTCGTGGTTGCACCGTTTCCGAGTTGTCATTCCATGTTCCTCCTCGTTGCCATGTCGCCGTACCGTGGGAACCCGGAATCCGGGAGCACCTCACCATCCTTGCGTGGCACGCTCACGCCCACTTCTTTTGCACCGGTATCTCCGTGAGCTACCGGAACCGATATGTTGCCGTGGCATCATTTTTGGATTCGTTGCCGTGGCACCCCTTTCTTCCACCACGGTGACAAATGCTTCATAACATGCTCATGTCAACATTTTCATAAGATTCCTTAAAATGTGCATATGTCATCCGCATCATGATAACAACATTTAAATGTTTAAAATTGTGTTTGTTTCAAATTGATAAATGACATATGGGGATTTTCCGGAATTGTTGTTTATTATTTCCGGCCTCATTTAACTTGCTTAAATAGATAGTTTATTATGCTTCACCTCTTGCCATGGTAATCAACATTTAATATGGTCGAGTACATAATGAGAGAGAACTAAATAATTGATGTGGTGTTTCGTCAATATGCAACTCGTTGCCTATTGAGCTCCACTTAACTTGTAGTTTTGCTTGTGCACTTTGCCATGCCATGCCTCTTTAAACCGGACATGCATCATACTTGATTGTGCATCATGCCATGTTTATGATTGTGTGTTTACCGTGTTGTTTGCTTCTTTCCGGGTTGCTTCTCTCGTTAGCTTCGGTTTCTTTCCGGAGTTGTGAGGATTCGTTCGACTACGTCCGTTTGTGTTCTTCATGGACTCGTTCTTCTTCCTAGCGGGATCTCAGGCAAGATGACCATACCCTCGAAATCACTTCTATCTTTGCTTGCTAGTTGTTCGCTCTATTGCTATGCCGCGTTACCTATTCACTTGCTCTTCAAGCCTCCCAAATTGCCATGAACCTCTAACCTTTGTCACCTTCCTAGCAAACCGTTGTTTGGCTATGTTACCGCTTTGCTCAAGCCCTCTTATAGCGTTGCTAGCTGCAGGTGAAGATGAAGATTGCTCCATGTTGGTTTATGTTCATGTTGGGATATCACAACATCTCTTATCTTAGTTAATGCATCTATATACTTGGTATAGGGTGGAAGGCTCGGCCTTATGCCTGGTGTTTTGTTCCACTCTTGCCGCCCTAGTTTCTGTCTTACCGGTATTATGTTCCTTGAGTTTGCGTTCCTTACGCGGTTGGGTGATTTATGCGACCCCCTTGACAGTTCGCCTTGAATAAAACTCCTCCAGCAAGGCCCAACCTTGGTTTTACCATTTGCCTACCTAAGCCTTTTTCCCTTGGGTTCTGCAGACTCAAGGGTCATCTTTATTTTAACCCCCCCGGGCCAGTGCTCCTCTGAGTGCTGGTCCAAACTAGAGCCCTTTGCAGCGCCACCTCGGGGAAACTTGAGGTCTGGTTTTAGTTGTACGGACTGCTCATCCGGTGTGTCCTGAGAACGAGATATGTGCAGCTACTATCAGGATTTGTCGGCACATTCGGGTGGTCTTGCTGGTCTTGTTTTACCATTGTCGAAATTTCTTGTAACCGGGATTCCGAGACTGATCGGGTCTTCCCGAGAGAAGGTTTATCCTTCGTTGACCGTGAGAGCTTATAATGGGCTAAGTTGGGACACCCCTGCAGGGTTTTAAACTTTCGAGAGTTGTGCCCGCGGTTATGTGGCAGATGGGAATTTGTTAATATCCGGTTGTAGAGAACTTGACACTTGACCTTAATTAAAACGCATCAACCGCGTGTGTAGCCGTGATGGTCTCTTCTCGGCGGAGTCCGGGAAGTGAACACGGTTTCTGGGTTATGTTTTGACGTAAGTAGGTGTTCAGGATCACTTCTTGATCCTTGCTAGTTCACGATCGTTCCGTTGCTTCTCTTCTCGCTCTCATTTGCGTATGTTAGCCACCATATATGCTAGTGCTTGCTGCAGCTCCACCTCACTACCCCATCCTTTCCTATAAGCTTAAATAGTCTTGATCTCGCGGGTGTGAGATTGCTGAGTCCTCGTGACTCACAGATACTTCCAAAACAGTTGCAGGTGCCGATGAGAGCAGTGCAGATGACGCAACTGAGCTCAAGTGGGAGCTCGATGAAGATCTTGTCCGTTGTGTTGTTTCTTTCCTTGTTGATCAGTAGTGGAGCCCAGTTGGGACGATCAGGGAACTAGCAGTTGTGTGGTCTTCTTTTCTTTTGGTTCCGTAGTCGGACCTATGTGTGTACTGTGAATGACGTATGATTTATTTATGTTTTGTGTGAAGTGGCGATCGTAAGCCAACTCTTTATCCCATTCTTGTTCTTTACATGGGATTGTGTGAAGATGACCCTTCTTGCGACAAAACCACAATGCGGTTTTGCCTCTAAGTCGTGCCTCGACACGTGGGAGATATAGTCGCATGATGGGTGTTACAACTGCTCATTGGAAGCGGAACTGCCCCAAGTATTTGGCGCAGAAGAAGGATGGCAAAGTGAAAGGTATATTTGATATACATGTTATTGATGTGTACCTTACTAATGCTCGCAGTAGCTCCAGGGTTTTTGATACTGGTTCTGTTGCTAATATTTGCAACTTGAAATAGGGGCTATGGATTAAGAGAAGATTGGCTAAGGACGAGGTGACGATGCGCGTGGGAAATGGTTCCAAAGTCGATGTGATCGCCGTCGGCACGCTACCTCTACATCTACCTTTGGGATTAGTTTTAGACCTGAATAATTGTTATTTGGTGCCGGCGTTAAGCATGAACATTATATCTGGATCTTGCTTGATGCGAGACGGTTATTCATTTAAATCACAGAATAATGGTTGTTCTATTTATATGAGTAATATCTTTTATGGTCATGCACCCTTGATTAGTGGTTTATTTTTACTAAATCTTGATAGTAGTGATACACATATTCATAGTATTGAAGCCAAAAGATATAAGTTTAATAATGATAGTGCAACTTATTTGTGGCACTGCCGTTTAGGTCATATTGGTGTATAGCGCATGAAGAAACTCCATTCTGATGGGCTTTTGGAATCACTTGATTATGAATCACTTGATGCTTGCGAACCATGCCTCATGGGCAAGATGACTAAGACTCCGTTCTCCAGAACAATGGAGCGGGCAACAGACTTGTTGGAAATAATACATACCGATGTATGCAGTCCGATGAGTGTTGATGCTCGCGGCGGGTATCATTATTTTCTGACCTTCACACATGATTTGAGCATATATGGGTATACCTACTTGATGAAACATAAGTCTGAAACATTTGAAAAGTTCAAAGAATTTTAGAGTGAAGTGGAAAATCATCGTAACAAGAAAATAAAGTTTCTACGATATGATCGTGGAGGAGAATATTTGAGTTACGAGTTTGGTCTTCATTTGAAACAATGCGGAATAGTTTCGCAATTCACGCCACCCGGAACACCACAGCGTAATGGTGTGTCTGAATGTCATAATCGTACTTTATTAGATATGGTGCGATCTATGATGTCTCTTACTGATTTACCGCTATCGTTTTGGGGTTATGCTTTAGAGACGGCTGCATTCACGTTAAATAGGGCACCATCTAAATCCATTGCGACGACACCATATGAACTGTGGTTTGGCAAGAAACCCAAGTTGTCGTTTCTTAAAGTTTTGGGCTGCGATGCTTATGTGAAAAAGCTTCAACCTGATAAGCTCGAACCCAAATCGGAGAAATGTGTCTTCATAGGATACCCAAAGGAGACTGTTGGGTACACCTTCTATCACATATTCGAAGGCAATATATTTGTTGCTAAGAATGGATCCTTCCTAGAGAAGGAGTTTCTCTCGAAAGAAGTGAGTGGGAGGAAAGTAGAACTTGATGAGGTAATTGTACCTCCTCCCTTATTTGAAAGTAGTTCATCACAGAAATCAGTTCCATTGATTCCTACACCAGTAAGTGAGGAAGTTAATGATGATGATCATGAAACTTCTGATCAAGTTACTACCAAACCTGGTAGGTCAACCAGAGTAAGATCCGCACCAGAGTGGTATGGTAATCCTATTCTGGAGGTCATGTTACTTGACCATGACGAACCTACGAACTATGAGGAAGCAATGATGAGCCCAGATTCCGCAAAATGGCTTGAGGCCATGAAATCTGAGATGGGATCCATGTATGAGAACAAAGTATGGACTTTGGTTGACTTGCCCGATGATCGGCAAGCCATAGAGAATAAATGGATCTTCATGAAGAAGACTGACGCTGACGGTAATATTACTGTCTACAAAGCTCGACTTGTTGCGAAAGGTTTTCGACAAGTTCAAGGAGTTGGCTAAGATGAGACCTTCTCACCCGTAGCAATGCTTAAGTCTGTCTGAATCATGTTAGCAATTATCTTATTTTATGATTATGAAATTTTGCAAATGGATGTCAAAACTGCATTCCTTAATGGATATCTTAAAGAAGAGTTGTATATGATGCAACTAGAAGGTTTTGTTGATCCAAAAGGTGCTAACAAAGTGTGCAATCTCCAGCGATCCATTTATGGACTGGTGCAAGCCTCTCGGAGTTGGAATATATGCTTTGATAGTGTGATCAAAGCATATGGTTTTATACAGACTTTTGGAGAAGCCTGTATTTACAAGAAAGTGAGTGGGAGCTCTGTAGCATTTCTGATATTATATGTGGATGACATATTGTTGATTGGAAATGATACTGAATTTCTGAATAGCATAAAAGGATACTTGAATAATAATTTTTCAATGAAAGACCTCGGTGAAGCTACTTATATATTAGGCATCAAGATCTATAGAGATAGATCAAGATGCTTAATTGGACTTTCACAAAGCACATACCTTGATAAAGTTTTGAAGAAGTTCAAAATGAATCAAGCAAAGAAAGGGTTCTTGCCTATGTTACAAGGTGTGAAGTTGAGTCAGAAGCAATGCCCGATCACTGCAGAAGATAGAGAGAAAATGAAAGTCATTCCCTATGCTTCAGCCATAGGTTCTATCATGTATGCAATGTTGTGTACCAGACCTGATGTGTGCCTTGCTATTAGTTTAGCAGGGAGGTACCAAAGTAATCCAGGAGTGGATCACTGGGCAACGGTCATGAACATCCTGAAGTACCTAAAAAGGACTAAGGTTATGTTTCTCATTTATGGAGGTGACAAAGAGCTTGTCGTAAATGGTTACGTCGATGCAAGCTTTGACACTGATCCAGATGACTCTAATTCACAAACCGGATACGTATTTTATTGAATGGTGGAGCTGTCAGTTGGTGCAGTTCCAAACAGAGCATCGTGGCAGGATCTACATGTGAAGCGGAGTACATAGTTGCTTCAGAAGCAGCAAATGAAGGAGTCTGGATGAAGGAGTTCATATCCGATCTAGGTGTCATACCTAGTGCATCGGGTCCAATGAAAATCTTTTGTGACAATACTGGTGCAATTGCCTTGGCAGAGGAATCCAGATTGCACAACAGAACCAAGCACATCAAGAGATGCTTCAATTCCATCCGCGACCAAGTACAGGAGGGAGACATATAGATTTGCAAGATACATACGGATCTGAATGTTGCAGACCAGTTGACTAAGCCTCTCTCACGAGCAAAACATGATCAGCACCAAGACTCCATGGGTGTTAGAATCATTACTGTGTAATCTAGATTATTGACTCTAGTGCAAGTGGGAGACTGAAGGAAATATGCCCTAGAGGCAATAATAAAGTTGTTATTTATATTTCCTTATATCATGATAAATGTTTATTATTCATGCTAGAATTGTATTAACCGGAAACTTAGTACATGTGTGAATACATAGACAAACAGAGTGTCACTAGTATGCCTCTACTTGACTAGCTCGTTAATCAAAGATGGTTAAGTTTCCTAGCCATAGACATGAGTTGTCATTTGATGAACGGGATCACATCATTAGAGAATGATGTGATTGACTTGACCAATCCGTTAGCTAAGCACGATGATCGTTTAGTTTATTGCTATTGCTTTCTTCATAACTTATACATGTTCCTATGACTATGAGATTATGAAACTCCCGAATACCTAAGGAACACTTAGTGTGCTACCAAACGTCACAATGTAACTGGGTGATTATAAAGATGCTCTACAGGTGTCTCTGATGGTGTTTGTTGAGTTGGCATAGATCAAGATTAGGATTTGCCACTCCGATTGTCGGAGAGGTATCTCTGGGCCCTCTCGGTAATGCACATCACTATAAGCCTTGCAAGTAATGTGACTAATGAGTTAGTTATGGGATGTTGCATTATGGAACGAGTAAAGAGACTTGCCGGTAATGGGATTGAACTAGGTATTGAGATACCGACGATCGAATCTCGAGCAAGTAACATACCGATGACAAAGGGAACAACGTATGTTGTTATGCGGTTTGATCGATAAAGATCTTCGTAGAATATGTAGGAACCAATTTGAGCATCCAGGTTCCGCTATTGGTTATTGTCCGGAAGTGAGTCTCGGTCATGTCTACATAGTTCTCGAACCCGTAGTGTCCGCACGCTTAACGTTCGATGACGATCCGTATTATGAGTTTATGTGTTTTGATGTACCGAAGGTTGTTTGGAGTCCGGGATGTGATCACGGACATGAGGAGGAGTCTCGAAATGTTCAAGACATAAAGATTGATATATTGGACCATGTTATCCGGACACCGGAAGTGTTCCGGGTGGTTTTGGGTAAAACGGGAGTGCCGGAGGGATTACCGGAACCCCCGGGGGAATTAATGGGCCACCATGGGCCTTAGTGGAGAGAGAGGAGGGCAGCCAGGGAGGCCACCCCCCCCCCTTGGAGTCCGAATAGGACAAGGGAAGGGGGCGGCGCCCCCCTTTCCTTCTCCCTCTCTCCCTCTCCTTCCTTTCCCCTCTCTTCCCTTGTTGGAAACCTATTAGGAATATGATTCCTAGTAGGAATCCTACTTGGGGCACGCTCCATGAGGGCCGGCCGGCCTCCCCCTTGCTCCTTACGATCGAATCTCGGGAAGTAACATACCGATGACAAAGGGAACAACATATGTTGTTATGCGGTTTGACCGATAAAGATCTTCATAGAATATGTAGGAACCAATATGAGCATCCAGGTTCCGCTACTAGTTATTGACCGGAAGTGAGTCTCAGTCATGTCTACATAGTTCTCGAACCTGTAAGACCTGTTACCAGAATCTAGGACTTGGTCGAAAGAGGAAATAATGGGGGTGAAAAGTAGCAGAGACTGGCTATCCAACTGGTCTCTTGGTCTAACAGGAAAATAAAGGGAAACGTAGTACAAACTCAATATAAACACGATCTGTCGGTTGAAAAAGGAAAGAAAGTGGGGACTGGGGGACAAGTCAACAGAGTAAGTCCGGCACTAGATTTTCTAGCCTCACACAGTATAAGGTGGCTATACCGAACAAAAATGGGACCAACCCAGAAATCTTGTTCTGATGTTTGTTGCCCCGAGCCACTCGTATGTAATGCCACTGGTAAAATATAGCAGTCGCACTGTTAAAAGTAAGGACACGTTAAACCAATGTTGTTTTCAATGTAATGCCTCCAGTAATATGAATCAATGGCACTTTTTTTCATGTCCTGCTAAATTTCCCATTAAGATAAGTTGCTTCTTTTTTTTAGAAATGCAACTGTCCTGGTCCGCCTACTCTCTCGTGCCCAAATACCAACTCCATAGCAGCTGTTAATATAATGTTGCTGGTAAAATGAAGCAATGGCACCATTAAAGTAATGTCGTATTTAACGGTTGTCATAGTTAATCCTAATGCCCACACTAATATCTAGCAATGCTGCTGCTTTAGAAATTGCTACTGTCTCTGTAGGATTGCCATTCAGACAAGGAACATGCTTCTTTTCATTTGATGTATGTTTCATCACTTGTTAGTCACCCTCTTTCCACCTTTTTTGTGCAAACAGAGATATACATTTCACCCTTGATGTTAGTTGAACTGCACAAACGATATCCAAATTATAGATGAACATTCTAGGAGCTTCACAACCAACCTTGATGTTCCTCAATTTTATTGCAACTAATGAAGAAGAAGCTCTGTGGGTTTCGTTTTCTGATGGAAATGGAACCGGGGCTGGAGCCCTTTTCTTAAAAAATGAAGAAGAAGCTGCTAGCTCATGGGACATTGCTTCATTTTAGGTGAACTGCACCAAAAGGTCCCATGAATTGAATCATCCATGTTGGTGACTGGTGTCATCCCTTCTACGATGGTGTTGACTGCAGATATGGTTCCCATCACGAGGTAAGTTCCTTATTGGTCTGGCCGTTTGCCAAAGATCCTGCATGTTGAGTCTGCTCTTGTGCTACTATTTTGGCACTGCCATGATAAAGCAGTAATGTTATTATTTTGCACCTTAATCTAGTGGCACTATGAATTTGAGGCAATGTTTTGGCACCGCTAGTGCCACTGATTTTTTATATATATTGAAAGAGGGGGTTTCCTCCGATTTCATTAAAGAAACCCTGCCATAGAGAACCATTACTCGACAACATCTCGGTGTAAACGGGCAGTTATGCAACTACTACTAGACCGGACTGAGTACTAGCAGGAGACAGGTTCACCACATAAGCTAGGCAGGTAGGGGGACGCAGCACCAGCTCGACCAAGTTTGGATTACAACCCAAATGCTACCACAAAAACATCAGGGGGAAGATAGAGCCAGCTTCAGCATCCCAGTCTAAGCACCATCGACCTCCATCCTTGCGACGCACGGTACACCTTGTTTGCCACATGCTCAACCGTAGTGCCACTGATAAAATGAAGTAATAATACAGTTAAAATAGAGCGAGTGTCCTCTCTATCATTTCATTTCCAATGTAGATAAAGAAAGTGCTTCTCTTTGTTAGTATATGTTTCAGCAACTAGTCCCATTGTTAATGTTTAAGCGTTTCTGCAAACTGGGGTGCTTAATTTTAGTTAATCTGCACAAAAGTAGAGATTGGAATGTCTCAAGGCCCCTCCTTGTACTACCGATGTATACTGATGTTCATCACTGGCAGAAGGTGTATTGGGGAGACTTGGGTCAATTTCCAGTATGAGGCGTCGCAGGGCCCATCTCGCCCTCGCAGCATGGCATACTATGATACTATTGCAATATTTTCTTCTATTTATTAGTGTATGTTTCATCAACTAGTGCCACTATAATGTAATCACGCTTTTTCATTATCTGTGCAAACAGGGTTATTCAGTTGCATTTTGGTGGAACTGCACAAATGTACGGATGGAACCGGCATATATGCAGAGTGCGAGGTGTGCCAAGTAAAAATTACCGACACCAACCATGCTCCATGCACGCATTGGCATCCGCTACCACCAGTGGGATGTGTGGCGCTCTCTGTGGACGGATCTTTATCGACAGCAAATCCTCTAACCAAATACTAGCAGCTTATATTGGCAGCTTTCCAGGGAGTACTCTTTTCCGAAAGAAGCAGTAATCTATTTTTATTTATTTGTACAGTGTCACAACTTTGACCCAAAGGTCCAGAGCTATTTTAGGGTGATTGGCGTAGTACTCAGAGACTGATTGTAAGCATGATTTTCATTAGCTGTCACACCGATTGTAAGCATGAGCAGATGGAAGATTAGGTTAGTGCGAAGCTTACCTTAAACCCTACCACCGCCGTTGAAATGAGGCGAGTGTCGAGGGAACCATGAAGAACGGCGGGGAAGCGACGTCGCGCCATCCGGCCTCCTCTTGCTGTGGGAGAATGAATAATCATGTGGCTCTAGCTGGCTCTGCATCCTCAGGAACGGCACGCCATACTCGATTGATTCCTTATCCTTTGGGAGCTCGACCTTCGACCTGTACGCCCACCACCTCCGCCTGACTTTCGCCTCGGGCAAATCTGTCTGCTCCATCGCCCAGAGGAGATACTCGATGAACTCGAAGGACTGCAACGTGACTACCGCCGAGGAGTACATCGCCGCCCTCATCTCCGCCGTCTCGCTCTTTCGCATACATTGCCACATGGCCCTCACCGTCCTCGAAATCTCCCACTCATTGTCAAACCAAGTAAGGATCTCATTCAACCTGGCTAACTTTGCCTGGTCGCCGCCGGCGATCTGCCTGATTCGTTGCTGCATCCTCTCCATAGATGTCCTTCTGAGTGGTCCGGTGCTAGCTTTGGAAGATGGGAGGAGAGACGGTGGTCTTGCAATAGAGAAGAGGGAGAGGCAAGACTGTGGTTTTCGAATGGAGATGATGGAGAGGAGACGGGGTGGTTTTGCAATGGACGGGAGGGAGAGGAGAGACGGTGGTTTTGGAATGGAGATGATGGAGAGGAGAGGAGGTGGTTTTGCAATGGAGAAGAGGGAGAGGCGAGACGGTGGTTTTGGAATGGAGATGATGAAGAGGAGAGGAGGTGGTTTTGCAATGGAGAAGAGGGAGAGGAGCATGCGGCAGCGATTTAGGATTGGACGAGAGGGCCGGCGCGCTGTGACTGGATCAAAATCAAAACCAATTTACACTTCAATTAAGAAAGCGACCCCACATTAACTAGTCTCCCTTTTATTCTAGGTCATAATTGACCATGATTTTCACAAATAAAATATATGTTATACGTTGCAAAAATAATATAATTTGAAAGTACATTCAGATACGAACCAAACGATACAATTTTTGGTGACATGCATTCACATTTTGCTTGTCAAATACAGTACGTGGTCAAACTTTGACCCAGAATACGCAAAACAAAAAAATACTTCCAAGACCAGCGCCGCTCCTCTCCTCTTAAACCACCGCCACTCCTCTCCTGTTCCAATCTAAATCTAGCGCCGCTCCTCTCCTCTTCAATTTCAAAACCACCGCCCCTCCTCTCTTGTTCCAATCCAAAACCAGCATCGCTCCTCTCCCATTGTAATCCCAGCGCTTCTCCTCTCCTCTTCCATTCAAAAACCACCACCGGCGAGTGAAGGTGCTGTGGAGAAGTAGATCGATGGAGGAGTACAACCGATACGTGAGGATCGCAGACGGCGACCCTGTGAAGCTAGCTAGGATGTTGGAGATACAGTCTTGGTTTGACAACAAGGACCAACTAGCGGCGACAGCGACATTCATGGCCAAATATCTGCAACAGAGTGAAAAGGCGGCAATACTCCCGAAGGGAGTCGCGCGGGAGTACATAGAGCTGCTCCTCTGGGCCATGGAGCAAACAGATTCACCAAATCCGATCATGAGGGAGCGGTTGTGGGAGTATCGATCCCAGATGGAGCATCCACCAGAGATTTAAGAATCGAGCATCTATAGGGTGTCGTTTGTGAGGGTGTCGTGCCAAAGCGAGCCGGTGGGGTCTTCGTCGACCGAACCCAACTGCAAGAGGAGAAAAGCAGTTGGCCCGGCGACGCTTCCCCGCCATCCTCTCCCTCGCCGTTCACATCGTCTCACGGGGCGGATGTCTGCCACCGAGGAATAGGAGGGGACTGCCCCCCCCCCTAGCCCAATAGTCAGGCAGGTTGTGGATTGTCAGGAGGAGCTTAGGGTTGTCAGTATCTGCAGGTTGTGAATTGCGTTTTGTGTTGTGTATTTTGAGAGTACTTTTAGATATGAATGTCTTTTGAATTTCAGATTTGCAGTATTGAGCAGATGAAGTATTTTATGAATTCTAGAGATCTATTTTTAGCACTTAAAAATGTAGTTTCATATGAGTATAAAAGTGCAGACAATGTGATTCTCAGAGAAGAAACTGCAAGTTTCAGTTTCAGATAAGAAACTGCAAGTTCAGTTTCAAATAAGATGCTGCAACTTTCAGAGGCAGAGCATTTATATTAAACGGCCTTTTCAAACAGGGATAACATCATGTTGGAAGTTTTGTTCATGGTCAAAAATGGAACTACCAGCCAGTTAACATCATGTTGATCAACATTCATGCATACCACATCTTCATATGATGCATAGTCAAAAAGATATGTTATTTTCAAAATGCCCACACAATGTCGAGTGTGCGAAAAACAGAGAAAATGAGGGACGAAGTTTTGGTAAGTGTTGGACGTGGTGTGCATAGATGACAATGGGGACCCACATGTCAACAATGGCAGACGCAAAAAAATTGGAAATATTTCCCTGCATCAGGTGGAATCAAACTCGGGCGGAATAGCTGTCGGTGTGTCACTTGGCCATCGGGCTAGTTCGGTACTTTCGTTACAAATAAGGCACTGCCTCAGGTGGTCTGATCTCCTCCTGCGCCTTTGTGCGCTCGCCGTGGCACCGCTTTCTGTCGTTGTGAACATGCTGAACAAACGAGAGGAATCTGGAGAGGACTGTACGTGGAGAGGCGGACAGTCGGGACCCACCAAGTCTATGGCCGTACGCAAGCAAGTGCTTCATTGAAAAAATACCTCCTCCTAATGCTATACTGACGTTGGGGCCCACGGGTTTGTCAACATAGTTACATTTTTTAGGTGCTTCAACGCAGTTACTAAAGGAGATAAATTCACAACGAAGCCGGGGAGCTGGCAAGTATCATTTATTATCACTGGGGCAGCAAGTATCAGCTGGGTTGTGGGCTGCCCCATCTAGGCTTTCTTTTTTAACATGCGCAGCCCACGACATGCCGGTTTGTATTTTCTTGACGGCCGTCATGTATCGACCGGCCTATGGACCTCCCATCCGAGGTTTTATTTTTCCTGAAACATCGGCAGCCCAATTTATGTATTTTTTTTGAAGAAAACACATAGGTCTGTTCTATTTTTCTATATAAGAATAGGAACGCCTGGTCCAACTTATGTTTCCCTTCTAACTATATTATATATATTTAAATTATTTTATATGTTATTATATATTATTATTATTGCCATCATATATTTAACAGATACTTACATATGTAAGAAAACAATATCCCACATCTTATTAACTTAATAAAATAATTTCTTAACAATAAAATCCTGGATTTTTTTGGCAACGAAAATCCTGGTGATTGTGTACAAAAGCTTGGTAAGATTTAAGGACCAATGTAATAATAAATTACTTATTATTTAAATATATTTATAACAAAATGCTCAGCCCCTGTTTCTTTTTTGATAACATTGCTGCGCCCAACCCAACATTATAATTAGAATCAGCCCAACAAAATCTTGTATTTCGAGAAAGTGCAAATGGCCTATAATTTTTTAGGAAAAAATAAATGGGCCGCATGGACGCTACATTATTTTTTCACCCAGCCCAGCAAATGGACTTTAATTCTAAAAAAAGATCAAATTGACTGTAAATTCTGATAAAAAAATGGGTTGAATATGTGCCACATTTTTGGAGGCTGAAATGTGGGCCAATACGTCGAAGCCAATGCAAGTCATTGTCAACTTAGTCAACAAATGATTCTGACATCGTTAGTTGTTGGATTTACATCCAACGAGTGGCATCCATCTTCAATCTCTTGTCTTCTTCCTCCAGCGCCGCCGGGACCACCTGCTCCCGCCTCCTGCTGCTAGCAGCTCTGCTTAGTAGGCTTCGCTGTGAAGCGCTACCCTACCACCGGCCAGGCCATCCCTCCACCCCTCCACACCTCCTGTTCTTCTCCACCGACTGCCGAACCACACCGCACCAGAACGAGTTAACCCTCGTACACCTCTCCGTCTATGACTCCACTCCCGCGTCTTCCCATCTCCGGCTCGTTGCTGTCCGGGGCCTCACCGTCCTCCACCACCTTGGATGCGCTCGGCGCGGCGTGGTCAACGTGGTCAACGAACGACATCCATCGGAAGTGGACTGTACGTGGAGAGGCTGACAGGTGGGTCCACGGCCGCATACAAGGAAATGCCTCCTCATTATGCGCAAAATAATGATTCCTCCACCTGACATCTGGGACCCACCGGAAGGGCCTCTTTATTTTGTGAAAAAAATGTTCCCGCCGCTGACAGCTCGGACCAACCAGCTATATCATCACACGCAAGGAAGTGCTTCCTTATTACGCACAAAAAAATGAATACTCCCCCTGCTAGCTGGCACCCACCATATGGGAGGCTAACTTGTGGGCCTACTAAGTTGACGCGAGTGAAGGGGTTTTTTCAACTTAGTCAATATGAGCGATTCTAGCTCCAGTGACCGTACGATGTCCATCCAACGGCCATAGTGCTTCTTCAACCTCTGGTCTTTTTGCTCCAGCCGCCCAAAGCAGCGCCGGTCATGCCGCCTGATCCTGTCTCCCGTGGCCGGCTGTGCTGCCGCGGAGGCCTCACCGCCCCCTACTACTCCCACCGCTGGCCAGGCCATCCCTCTACTCACCCACACCCCCTATTATTCTGCGGCGACGGCAGCCTCACATCGTAGCCGAACCTGTGAACCATCGTACTCCCTCCGCGTGGGCGTCCACTGCCGCGTCTTCCCCGGCTCCGCATCGTCCCCTTCCTAGGCCTCGTCGTCGTCCACCACCCTGGTGCTCTCGGCGCGGCGTGGTCAACGTGGTCAAGAAATGACTTCCATTGAAGGAGTACTGTATGTGGAGAGGCTGACAGCTGGGTCCATGGCCACAGCAAGGAAGTGCTCCTTACTACACACAAAATAATGATTCCTCCACCTGACAGCAGGGACCCACCGGACGGGCCACCGTATTTCGCGAAACAATGTCCCCCCCCCCCCCCCCCCCGACTTCTGGGACCCACCAGCTACATCTTCGCATGCAAGGAAGTGCTTAACAGTCGGGACCCACCTGGTTGAAGCGTACGTAGGGTTGTCATTCTGGTCGCGAACGTGTACGTACATACTGGTCGATGTAGAGGCGCACGCGTGTCGTAGTAGAGGCACGCACGTGTCGTAGTAGAGGCGGGCACGTAGCATGTACACGTACGTACAGCGGCCAGGGTGCAAGAAATTAAATACGGCCACGTACGTACATACGAGCGGGGTCTCGAACGCCTACTCGCGCATACGTACGGCCAGGGCTCTTGTACATGGCTGGGTCAGAACGGAGAAACTGCGTCGTCGTCGTGTTCATGAGGAGGCAACGGAATGCGTCGTGCTCATCGAGAAGCAATGGAATGTGTGCTGTTCATCGGGAGCCAACCGGCTTGGAGGGAACAGCCAATGGAAACGAGGCCTGGCGTACCACAGAACGGAGGAAACGGCCTTGTGTTTGACCGGCCACGGTCGAAACGGGATCCTGTTCATCGAGAGGGGTCTGGCGTACCGCAAAACGGAGGAAACGGACTTCTCTTGGACCTCCTACGGTCGAAATGGGGTCCTGTTGATCGGGAGGGGTGTGGCGTACCGCAAAACGGAGGAAACAGACTTGTGTTGGAGCGCTACGATCGAACGGGGGTCTTGTTCATCGGGAGGGGTGTGGCGTACCACAAAATGGGACTCCACGGGATATTGTTCATCTCCACCGTCGACCTCCTCCAGCCTCCACGAGCTACTGTTAATCCACCGTCGACCTCCTCCAGCCTCCACCTGCGACTATTCATCCACGGGCTCATGTTCATTTAGCCTCCACCGCGCGCTCCTCCACCGGCTACTGTTCAACTAGCCCTCTCCACGGGGTCCTGTTCAACCACCCCTCCGCGGGCTACTATTCATCCAGCCCTCCACCGGCTACTGTTCAACAGCCCTCCACGGGGTCCTGTTCATCCAGCCCTCCACCGGCACGATCGATCGGGGTCCTGTTCATCCAGCGGCAACACCACGGGGTCCTGTTCATCCACCCCCCACCGGGAACTGTTCACCCAACCCCCCCCCCCAACAACGCTCACTATTCATCCAGAGGCAACATTGATCGGCTTTAGTTAGCAGCAGTAGCGAAGGAATCACTCGGGTTCAGTTAACAGCAAGGGATCGATCAATCGCTCGGGTTAAGTAACGCATAGCCTGCAGTGCAATCGCTCGGGTTCAATTAGAGCCGAACGCCTCGCTCGGGTTCAGCTAGAGCCCAACGCCTCGCACACACGCGCGTACGTACGAGAGAAATGTGCATCGCTTTGCCCCCGACCACCCACCGTAACCGCGAACTCTCCCGATATTTTCCTCGCCCTCGCTTCTACCACGGTATTTTCCGTCATGGACGGCCCAAAGAATGTCATGCAGCTGCGTCTCCGGCCCGCCCAGGGTGAAAATCCCATTTTCTATCATGATTTTTTGTCATAGAAGTAGGAGCCCACCACATCTATGATGATACCGGGTTTTGTCACAATTATCATCATAGAAGTGTCATAAGCATGACAGAAAAAAATTCATTCGGCCCAAAATGTCACGGATGTGTCTTTTTATTGTAGTGCTTGCGCATGGCTGTCGCGGTCGCACCGCACCCTCACACATTCGCTCCTGCACGCCGCGGTCGCACCGCACCCTCACACAGTCGCTCCTTGCTACCTCTTGAGCATGCATTGGTTTTCCCTTGAAGAGGAAAGGTTGATGTAGCAAAGTAGCATAAGTATTTCCCTCAGTTTTTGAGAACCAAGGTATCAATCCAGTAGGAGGTTACACGCAAGTCGCCTTGTACCTACACAAACAAATAAGAACCTTGCAACCAACGCGATAAAGGGGTTGTCAATCCCTTCACGGCCACTTGCAAAAGTGAGATCTAATAGAGATAATAAGATAAATATTTTTGGTATTTTTATGATATAGATTGGAAAGTAAAGATTGCAAAATAAATAATGGAAGAAATAGTAAATTGATAGGAAAATAATATGATGGAAGATAGAAGCGGGGGCCATAGGTTTCACTAGTGGCTTCTCTCAAGATAGCATAATTTACGATGGGTGAACAATTACTGTCGAGCAATTGATAGAAAAGCGCATAGTTATGAGAATATCTAGGCATGATCATGTATATAGGCATCACGTCCGCGACACGTAGACTGAAACGATTCTGCATCTACTACTATTACTCCACACATCGATCGCTATCCAGCATGCATCTAGAGTATTAATGTAACATCCCGAATTTTCAATTTGGAATGGTATACATAGCTCATTCATGCATATCATATTTTATTGCATTTCATTCTGCGATCCTCGGAATTCTAAGCAACTCAAGGACCTACGGAGAGAGTTGGGGATTTCATGTTTTTCATATTTGAATTTTATCAAATATCAAAACAAGGATCACTTTGATTCTTATTATTTTTCTCTCCGAAAATATTTCATATTAAAATATATGAGAGGAGATAATATGACTTCTCCAAAATAAATGAAATATTGGAGGAAAATTTTTAAAATCAGATAAGAATTTTTATTTGGACTTTATTGTGATTTTATTTGAATTAGGAAAAATATGCGTTTTTCAAAATTCCATTAAAGGCCTAAATAAATGTTCACTTTGTACGCAATATTATTAGAGGACCGCGAAAATTTATTTCAGGATTTTTGGAGTCCGTTTATTATTTCTTTTAATTTTTTTTTCTGCGTCGGGATTTAAAAAAAAAAGGTAACACACTTACCGGGCCGTACCCGAGCCGGAAACCTCCGGCCGGGGGCTTTCTAAGCCGCGCCGCCCGAGGCCCCAGCCCACCGAAGCCCGCAGCGGCG
The DNA here is from genome assembly GCF_002575655.3 of Aegilops tauschii subsp. strangulata. Lineage (NCBI taxonomy): Eukaryota > Viridiplantae > Streptophyta > Magnoliopsida > Poales > Poaceae > Aegilops > Aegilops tauschii. The sequence goes on from NC_053039.3 coordinate 171,671,315, forward strand.
CCCCAAACCCTAACCCTAAGCCACCGCCGCCGCGCCGCCTCCCGCCGCCGCCCGCCGTCGTCGGATCTCGCCGAGCCGCCGTCGTTGACCGTTTGACCGGTTGGTTTTTTCAGAAAACCCTAAGATCGGTTTTTTATTTAGATCGGTTTTTGTTTTGGTTTTTCTCGGTTCGGTTAAATAGCGGAAGTTCGTCCATACGTTCATTTTAACGAACGTTGTTCGTCCGTTAGCCGCAGTGAGCGAACGTTCATTCGTTAGTCTGTTCGTCAGTTTTTCTTTTTTAGGGTTTTCCGCGATTATTTTCGATCGCGATTTCTGCCCTAATCTTCGTTCTCGTATAACTTTTCGCTCGTTTATCCAAATCAGGTGAAACAAGCGTCTAGATCTTCGTCTCGAAGCCCTCTTTCGGTTTAACCAACTTGAACAAGATTTTGGTTCTGTAACATTCGACTTTAGTCCAGATTAGTGAATGGATCATGTTTCTTTCGTGGTTTGAGTTTCGTTGCTCCGTTTGATTTGATTCTTTTTGCAAACCGGAGTTCTTCAGTTGAACTTTCTGGTTAGATCTTCTCATTTGAGTTTTGCCCGTGCATCTTTGCTTGAGTGCTTATGTATGATATTGTTTGTTTGCGATAGAATTCCCGGAGTGCGAAGCGTGCTACTACGAGTCACTAGGTTTTGCGGATCGTCAGCAAGGCATGTAACACGTTGATCATACTCTTTTCATACCCAGTTTTTATGCATTAGTATCAATCCTCAAACATTCCATGATTAGGATGTCATTAACTTGTGGTATTGGGAAGTAGATGATGAGATAGAACCTATTGCCTTGTTTATTATCAAACCCTTGGGAGTTACTTCTACGTTATGCTTATATTGCTATGCTATGCTCGTAGACGTGGATTGAGTTGAGTGTATCCATGACAGATGTGAGATTGTTAATTAATGGTTCAACTTAAGGTGGCAACTTTAATACACATCTGGGTGGATTGTTGGTTTGGGCACCTGGAGAATCCAGTGTTGTCCTAGGATATCCCGGAGTACCCGTGTGATCATCCTACGGTCTGCCACCCAGGCTCAAAGGGATCATAAGATTACTCATGCTAGAAACTTTCGTGTGCAGCCACAAGCTATTATGGGCTCTAGCATAGTTGAGTATGTTGCATGACCTCTTTCAGTGGTGGGCTAGCAGATGTAGAGGGAAAGTAGGTGTAACTGTCCACCCAGAGTAAAGAGTTAGTGCTTCTGAAAGACCGTGTCTCGGTCATCCGTTTCTCAAACACAGTGTAGTGCGAGAAATCCAACGGAGGAGATCGAGTCTTGTGGGGAAAAGTGCGCAAACCTCTGCAGAGTGTACAAACTAATCATGGTTAGCCGTGTCCCCGGTTATGGACATCTTGAGTCTCTGGTTCTTGGATTATCATATGGATCTCATCACTCTAATTTAATTTGCCGGGTTGATAATTACTTTTAATTGGGATTGAGTTGGAGGAACCTTCTCAATATTGTTCAACTACCATAATAATTAAATAAAATATATATTTCCTTTGTTGTAGGGAAAAAATGGCTTTTCGCAAAAACATATTAACCATAGAGCCTCCACCAGCCATACATGCATGTACTGATAGCATTTATTCTGTTCATTGCTCTATTGTGTTACTATGCCAGCATATTCCATGTGCTGACCCTTTTTCGGGCTACAACGTATCATGTTGCAGACTTTTCAAATGAAGAGTAAGGTTTGCTAGGCCGTTGTCATGCACTCAGCTATGCCGTTGGAGTTGATGGACTCACTTTATCTTCCAAGCCTTCCGCTGTTATCTTATTTAGATGGCCTTAAGCCATATTTATTGTAATAAGTTCTCTTTTGAGACATTCGATGTAATAAGTGTGTGATTGCTACTCTGCTATAAATCCTTCGAGTACTATGTGTGTCAGCATTACCGATCCAAGGATGACACTGAACATAGAGATTTGACCGTTTGAGGTTGGGTCGCTACAAGATGGTATCAAAGCACACGCTGAGTGTAGGACACGACCACTAAGATGAGCCATAGGTCACTCTTCTCTACTCATTTCTGACTCCTCTCCATTTTCTACTCTTTAGGATGGCGGACTCAAGGAACAAGTTTGCACAACCGGATGAAGACACACCTTTTGGACGACACTTGAAGGAAGTCACTAGGTACCTGAACATCAGAATACCAAGCTTCACCGGGACCTACACCGCCACTTTACCAGAAGAGGAGCATTGGATGATTCGAGTTCATGTTCCAGGAAGGACATTCACGCCAGTCACTGAGCCCATAGAGTTTTCCTTTGATGCACCAACCTGGAGTCTGGGCAAGAGCATGGCAGCCCACATTGCTATGGGACGTATTGGAGAAGTCTACAAACAGGAGCTGAAGGACACTATCTACCAGATATGTGGGCGCCGAGATGAGCAATGGGAGATGATCAGCACCAGGAAGGACAGGTCCATTGCACCTTTCATCTAGGAGTTAAACCAGCACATTCGACGCCAGGAGAACCAGATGTGCGCTAGCATGATAGATTTGAAGAAGGCGATGACCAGGAACATGGAGCTAGAAGAGGAACTCAAGTCTACACACGACGGACGAGGAGGAAATCACAATACTATTGGAGAAGAATGACGACCTGATAAAGAAGATCGGAGTCTTCATGGGAGGTCCCGCGCCAGGAGGAGATGACGATCAATCCAAGGACATTTGTTCTGAAGACTACATCATCATCGACGACACCGACTCCGACCCCGACAGTAGCGATGATGACCATGAAGACGAAGCTGGAGCGGATATCATGGAGTCTTCCACCGATCAAAATTTCTAGTAGACCACCATATGATCAAGTAGTTTTCCCCCATGTATATAGTAGTAGTCCAAGCACTGTAACAATAGTTAGATTGATTGTATGCCCTTGCTTGACTGATTGAGTGATATGATATGATTGTGTTTGTCTCATGTGCATATGGGTAGTGCTTTCTCACTAGACCTCATTCTATTCTAATCTCTTCCCTCTAAACCCATCAGATGCCTCCGAGACGTGATACCGGATTTGTCTTCCCACCGGAGCTCACTCAGTTGATCCAGCAGTAGAATGCCTTGATGGAGTTGTTGGTTCAGAACAAAGGCAACAACAATAACAAAAACCCACCGCCACCACCTCCAGTTGACAACTTAGCCCGCTTTCTGAGGTTGCAGCCCCTGGTGCTTTCCAGTAGCACCGAGCAAATAGTTGCTGATGACTGGCTACGCAGGATTGGAAGGGAGTTGACCACCGCAGGTTGCACAGATGCTGAGAAGGTGCGTTTTGCCGCACATAAATTGGATGGACCAGCAGCCTCATGGTGGGAGAATTATATAGCCACATTCCTTATAGCCAATGTCACTTGGGAGTAGTTTCAGCAAGCATTCCGCACAGCCCATGTCTCAACTGGAGCTATGAGCATGAAGAAGCGTGAGTGTCGCAACTTACGCCAAGGGAACCGTACGGTGGGGCAGTACGTGGATGAGTTTAGCAAGTTATCTCGCTATGCCCCAGATGATGTGGCCACCGATGCCGCGAAGCAGGAGAAGTTTATGGAAGGGCTGAACGATGAGATGAGTATGCAGTTGTTGGTGGAAACATTTAACAACTACCAGGAGTTGGTAGACAAGGCTCTCATGATTGAAGGGAAGCAGCAGTAGATTGAGAGCTGCAAGAGGAAGTATGGACAAGGGAAGTACAATTCAGGAGCTCAGCAGAAGCCTCGCTTTACCTCAAACTCGGGAGGAGGTTCGCATAACCACAGTGGCCCCAAGAATGGAAATGGGAATGGAGCAAGCAGCAATCAGAACTGCTCTAATCCAGCCACACCCGCCAAGAAGGACTTAAGTCACATTACTTGTTTCAAGTGTGGAAAGACTAGACATTATGCCACTAAGTGCCCTGAGGCGAAGAATGGGAATTGGAATGAAAGCTCTGGGAAGAAGCCCAACCCTTTCAATAGGGGACAGGTGAACCACGTAAACGTGGAGGAGGTAGAAGAGCAGCCAGATGCAGTTATCGATAAGTTTTTGGTTAAGTCATTTACTGCAATCGTTCTTTTTGATACTGGTGCATCGCATTCATACATATCAAGGGGATTTGTGGATAAGTATAAGTTGCCCACTAAAGTTCTTAGGACACCTATGCTAGTAACCTCACCCGGAGCTGAGTATATGGCAAGCAGTGGATGTTTTCAGTTGCCATTAACCATAGGTAGTCATGTTTTCCCCTCTGACTTGATAATTCTGGAGTCGCAAGGGTTGGATGTGATACTAGGAATGGATTGGCTGTCGATGTATGGAGGAAACATCGATTGCGCGAGTAAGTCAATATTGCTTACCACCCCGGAGGGAAAAAGGATCAAGTATGTATCCAGGCATGCGCCAAGGAGAACCCAAGTAAATTCCCTCTCAGGAGTTGTTTAGGATGAAGTGCCTGTTGTGAAGGATTATCCGGACATGTTTCCAGAGGAACTACCAGGCATGCCGCCAGATCGACACATCGAGTTTTTGATAGAGCTGTTGCCAGGCACTGGGCCTATATCGAAGAGACCCTACTGGATGCCCGCGAATGATCTGGAAGAGATCAAGAAGCAGATTAAGGAGTTATTGGAGAAAGGTTACATCTGACGAAGCTCATCACCATGAGGAGCCCCAGTGCTCTTGGTTGAGAAGAGGGATGGATCGTTGAGAATGGTTGTCGATTATCGTGTGCTAAATGAAGTGACGATCAAGAACAAGTACCCATTGCCGATGATTAATGATCTGTTTGACCAGCTACAAGGAGCTAAAGTGTTTTCGAAGATCGATCTGCGATCAGGATATCACCAGTTGAAAATTCGAGAAAAGGATATACCTAAGACAGCTTTTACCACGAGGTATGGGCTATATGAGTATAGGGTTATGTCATTTGGATTGACTAACGCCCCTGCCTATTTTATGAGCATGATGAACAAGGTATTCATGGAGTTCTTGGATAAGTTTGTAGTGGTGTTCATTGATGATATCTTGGTATACTCGAAGAATGAAGAGGAGCACAAGGAACATTTGCGCTTAGTCCTCAAGAAGCTTAGGGAACATCAGCTATATGCCAAGTTCAGTAAATGTGAGTTTTGGTGGAAGGAAGTTGGATTTCTTCGACATGTTATATCAGGAGAAGGTATAGCAGTGGATCCTACCAAGGTTCAGTCTGTCACTGAGTGGTTGGCACCCACCTCAGTTGGAGAGATCCGCAGTTTTCTGGGACTCGCGGGATACTACCGGAGATTTATTGAGAATTTTTCCAAGATTGCAAAGCCTATGACGGCGTTGTTGAAGAAAGATACTAAGTTCCATTGGACTGAAGAATGCGAAGCAAGTTTCCAGGAGTTGAAGAAACGTTTGACTACAGCCCCAGTGTTGATTCTGCCGGATATACGCAAGGATTTCCAAGTGTATTGCGACGCCTCTCTCTTAGGACTTGGAGGAGTACTTATGCAAGCTGGAAGAGTTGTTTCGTATGCCTCACGACAACTTCGACCGCATGAGTTGAACTATGCCACCCATGATTTGGAGTTAGCAGCTGTGGTGCATGCGCTCAAGACCTGGAGACATTATCTCATTGGAAACCTTTGTGATGGGTACACGGATCACAAGAGTTTGAAGTACATTTTTACTCAGAAGGAGCTGAACCTCAGGCAGAGGAGATGGTTGGAGCTCATAAAGGATTATGATATGAAGTTGCACTATCATCCAGGAAAGGCCAATGTTGTAGCAGATGCTTTGAGCCAGAAGAGTTATGTCAATACCCTCGTAAGCGGAGGATTGCCAAGGGAGTTAGCAGAAGATCTCAAGGAGCTTCGTTTGGAGATCGTCCCTAGAGGTTTTGTTGCAGCGATGGAAGTTCAGTCTACACTGTTGGGAAAGATTCGAGAAGCTCAGAAGGATGACAAAGAAATTGCCGAGATAAAGGAGAGAATGAGCCAAGGAAAGGCCAAAGGATTTCAGGAGGATGAGCACGACACCTTGTGGTTCGAGGACCGTGTTTATGTGCCCAATAATGCAGAAATCGGGAAGTTGATACTACAGGAAGCACATGACTCGCCATACTCGATACACCCCGGAAACACCAAGATGTATTTGGATTTGAAGGAGCATTTCTGGTGGACTGGTATGAAGAAGGATATTGCTGAGTATGTAGCACTATGTGATGTATGTCAGAGAGTGAAGGCAGAACATCGGAAGCCAGCAGGATTACTGCAGCCTATGTCGATACCCGAATGGAAGTGGGATAAGCTTGGCATGGATTTTATCACCGGATTACCCAGGACCCGACCGGGATATGATTCTATCTGGGTAGTAGTGGATCGTCTGACCAAAGTAGCTTACTTTATCCCAGTGAAAACCACTTACACAAGTGCGAAGTTGGCCAAGATATACATGACCAGGATCGTATGTCTGCATGGAGTTTCGAGGACCATCGTATCAGATAGAGGAACACAGTTTACTTCAAAGTTTTGGCACCAGCTGCACCAGAGTTTGGGAACCAGACTAGAGTTCAGTACAACTTTTCATCCATAGACAGATGGACAGACTGAGAGAGTCAATCAGACTCTGGAAGACATGTTGAGAGCTTGTGCGCTAGACTATGGATCTAGTTGGGATGATAACTTGCCATACGTGAAGTTTTCTTACAACAATAGCTACCAGGCCAGTTTGAAGATGGCACCGTTGGAAGCCATGTATGGAAGAAGGTGCAGAACACCGTTGATGTGGGATGAAGTTGGAGACCATCAGTTGGTTGGACCAGATTTGATCAGAGAGTCAGAAGAGAAGGTTAAGCTGATTCGGGATAGACTGAAGGTAGCTCAGTCCAGGCCGAAGAGTTATGCAGATTCAAAATGCAAGGAGGTAGTCTATGAAATCAGAGACCAAGCATATCTTCGTGTGTCACCTCTGCGAGGAGTTAAACGTTTTGGAGTTAAGGGTAAGTTAGCCCCGAGATTTGTGGGACCATACCGAGTTTTAGAACGTATGGGAGGAGTGGCCTACAAGTTGGAGTTACCCGAGGGACTGTCAGGAGTTCATGATGTGTTCCACGTTTCCCAGTTGAAGAAGTGTCATGCTGAGATGGCTGATACTCCTCTGAGAGATACAGTGCCCCTGGAAGCAATTCAGTTGGACAGTGATTTGACCTATGAGGAGAAACCTGTCAAGATTCTCGAGTTTGCCAGCCGGGTTACGCGCAGCAAGATCATCAAGTTTTGTGAAGTTCAGTGGAGCCACCATACCGAGGATGAAGCCACCTGCGAATGAGAGGATGATCTACGGAAGGACCACCCACACCTATTTTCTAGCCAACCCGAATCCCGAGGGCGAGATTCATCTTAAGGGGGGTAGGTTTGTAACATCCCAAATTTTCAATTTGGAATGTTATACATAGGTCATTCATGCATATCATATTTTATTGCATTTCGTTCTGCGATCCTAGGAATTCTAAGGAACTCAAGGACCTACGGAGAGAGTTGGGGATTTCACGTTTTTCATATTTGAATTTTATCAAATATCAAAACAAGGATCACTTTGATTCCTATTATTTTTCTCTCCCAGAATATTTCATATTAAAATATATGAGAGGAGATAATATGACTTCTCCAAAATAAATGAAATATTGGAGGAAATTTTTTTAAATCAAATAAGAATTTTTATTTGGATTTTATTGTGATTTTATTTGAATTAGGAAAAATATGCGTTTTCCAAAGTTGCATTAGAGGCCCACATAAATGTTCACTTTATCCGCAATATTATTAGAGGACCGTGAAAATTTATTTCACAACTTTTGGAGTCCATTTAGTATTTCTATTAATTGTTTTTCTACGTCAGGATTTTTTTTTAAAAGGTAACCGACTTACCGGGCCGTACCCGAGCCGGAAGCCACCGGTCGGGGGCTTTATAAGCCGCGCCGCCCGAGGCCCCAGCCCACCGAAGCCAACAATCGCGCCCCAAACCCTAACCCTAAGCCGCTGCCGCCGCGCCGCCTCCCGCCGCTGCCACCACCGCCGCCGCCCACCGCCGCCCGCCGTCACCGGATCTCGCCGAGCCGCCGCCGTTGACCGTTTGACCGGTCGGTTTTTTTCAGAAAACCCTAAGATCGGTTTTTGTTTCGGTTTTTCTCGGTTCGGTTAAATAGCGGACGTTCGTCCTTATGTTCATTTTAACGAACGCTGTTCGTCCGTTAGCCGCAGTCAGCAAACGTTCGTTCGTTAGTCTGTTCGTCAGTTTTTTTCCAGGGTTTTCCGCGATTATTTTTTATCGCGATTTCTGCCCTAATCTTCATTCTAGTATGACTTTTTGCTCGTTTATCCAAATCGGGTAAAACAAGCGTCTAGATCTTCGCCTCGAAGCCCCCTTTCTGTTTAACCAACTTGAACAAGATTTTGGTTCTGTAAAATTCAACTTTAGTCCATATTAGTAAACGGATGTTGTTTCTTTCGTGGTTTGAGTTTCGTTGCTCCATTTGATTTGATTCTTTTTGCAAACCGGAGTTCTTCAGTTGAACTTTCTGGTTAGATCTTCTTATTTGAGTTTTACCCATGCATCTTTGCTTGAGTGCTTATGTATGCTATTGTTTGTTTGCGATAGAATTCCTGAAGTGCGAAGCGTGCTACTACGAGTCACTAGGTTTTGCGGATCGTCAGCAAGGCAAGTACACATTGATCATACTCTTTTCATACCCAGTTTTTATGCATTAGTATTAATCCTCAAACATTGCATGATTAGGATGTGGTTAACTTGTGGGTATTGGGAAGTAGATGATGAGATAGAACCTATTGCCCTATTTATTATCAAACCCTTGGGAGTTACTTCTACGTTATGCTTATATTGCCAGCTATGCTCTGAGGGAGTCCTGGACTAAGGGGTCCTCGGGCGTCCGGCCTGCTATCCATGGGCCGGACTGATGGGCTGTGAAGACATGAAGGCCGAAGACTGCACCGTGTCCGGATTGGACTTCCCTTGGCGTGGAAGGCAAGCTAGGCGACCAACTATGAAGATTCCTTCTTATGTAACCGACTCCATGTAACCCTAGATCTCACTGGTGTCTATATAAACCGGAGAGCATAGTCCGGATAGGGGACATCCATTACCATATACACATAGGCTAGGCTTCTAGGGTTTAGCCATTACGATCTCGTGGTAGATCAACTCTTGTGATACTCATATTCATCAAGATCAATCAAGCAGGAAGTAGGGTATTACCTCCATAGAGAGGGCCCGAACCTGGGTAAACATCGTGTCCCCCGTCTCCTGTTACCATCGATCCTAGACGCACAGTTCGGGACCCCCTACCCGAGATCCGCCGGTTTTGACACCGACATTGGTGCTTTCATTGAGAGTTCCACTGTGTCATTGGCAAAGGACTCGATGGCCCCTTCGACCGTCAGTAATGGCGCCGTTCAGGGAGAAACCTTCCTTCCCGGACAAACCTTTGTGTTAGGCGACTTCGTACTGCGGGCCAACTCGCTTAGCCATCTGGAGCAGGTCGATAGCCACGCCCCCAGCCGTCAGGTCAGATCTGGAAGCTTGAACTGCGTCGCGGATACTCGCGGAGACTTGATCTCCGATGGATTCAAGACTGCGGCAATCGCTCCCCCTCCCTCCGATGAACACGACTTAAATCTGTCATCGGATCACACCCAGGAGATGGATCCTGTTGCTGCAACACCCTCAGAACCAAAGCAGATCGTGCCCTTCGAGGCCATTAGGTCCACGGCGTTGGAGCCGCACACGGACTCGACATCCTGCAATACCTGCGTCAATGGAACTCCGGACTCGTTTTCGGCTACACGTTCCAGATCAGGCGCGCCTGCGGACACCGAGCTGGATCGGTTATCGATTTTCGAATTCGACACCGCAAACTTCTTCCAGCACTCACCTTTTGGTGACATGCTAAATTCTTTAAAGAACTTATCCTTGGAGGAGGACTCACGGCCGAACTATGTTCGGTTTGAATTAGAGGCGGATGGCGAGGGATTTTGCTTCCCACCCTCCACCCACTTCATAGCCACCGTCGATGACTTAACCGACGTGCTTGACTATGGCTCTGAAGTCATCGACGGTATGGACGACGATGCCGATATGGAGCAAGGCCAAGACCCGCCATTCACCGGACGTTGGACGGTTACTTCTTCGTACGACGTGTACATGGTTGATACACCAAAAGGATCTGGCGATGACAATGAAGACCCAGATGCGAATAAAACCTCCGAGACGCAGTCCAAGCGCCGACGCCCCAAGCACCGTTCTAAGCCTCGCCGCTCAAAAGACAGCAATACTGGCACCGGAGAAAATAGTACTCCGGGCGATGCCGAAAACAATGAAGACCCTGTCGGAGCTACATCCGAACAGGAGGAACACGACAACAAGCAAGACAACCCTGATGAACAGGCCATAGAACATGACTCGGAGGAAGATAGTTACCGTCCGCCCTCCAAGGAGGAGAAAAGCCTCGGCAACGAAGACTTCATCGTGCCTGAGGATCCTCTAGAGCAGGAGCGCTTTAAGCTTCAGCTCATAGCCACTGCGAGGAGCCTGAAAAAGAAACAACAGCAGCTTCAAGCTGAACAAGATCTGCTCGTCGACAGGTGGAATGATGTCCTGACAGCTGAAGAATACAGCCCCAGGCGCCCAACAAAGAGCTACCCAAAACGCAGATTGCTGCCTCAATTCGATGAGGAAGCACCGGAGCACACATCTCCCTTGCGTAATGCGGAACGACCACCACGTGGTCGAGACAGGGCGGCCGACCGGCCACCCCGCGGCCAGGATAAAGCGGCAACTCAGGCCGAACAGCAGCCTGCCCCACTGCCTCGTAAAAATAGAGATGGAAGAGTTCGGGGTCACACGTATGACCTCCGGCAGATCCTGGACGATAGAGCAGGACATACAAGATCGATCTACGGATCGCGAGGGCGTGCCTCGAGGCACGACGACGGCTACCTATTCGGACATGATAAATTTAACCACACCCAGGCCAAATACCGCAGACGGACTCCGTCAGAGCTACGCCACGATGCAGCCCGATATAGAGGCGCCGCACACCCTCTCTGCTTCACAGACGAAGTACTGGATTACGAATTCCCTGAGGGGTTCAAGCCTATCAACATTGAATCATACGACGGCACAACCGATCCTACAGTATGGATCGAGGATTTTATTCTTCATATCCATATTGCTCGAGGAGATGACCTCCACGCTATTAAATACCTCCCGCTAAAGTTCAAAGGGCCAGCTCAGCACTGGCTTAACAGCCTGCCTGAAAATTCTATCGGCAGCTGGGAGGACTTCGAGGAAGCCTTCCTGGACAACTTCCAGGGAACATATGTCCGGCCACCAGACGCTGATGACTTAAGCCACATAGTTCAACAACCCGGAGAATCAGCCAGAAAATTCTGGACTAGGTTCCTACCTAAAAAGAACCAGATCGTTGACTGTCCGGATGCCGAAGCCCTAGCGGCCTTTAAGCATAGCATCCGGGACGAATGGCTCGCCCGCCACCTCGGACAAGAAAAGCCAAGGTCCATGGAAGCCCTCACGGCACTTATGACCCGCTTCTGCGCGGGAGAGGATAGTTGGCTGGCTCGCAGTACAAACACAGCTAACGAAACAGGCCCCTCCGAGGCCAAAAGCAGCACCGGCAAGCTCCGGCGCAACAGACACAAACACCAAAGCAATGGCGATAACACCGATGACACCACAGTTCACGCCGGATTCAGTGGCTCCAAGTCCGGCCAGCGCAAGAAGCCCTATAAAAGGAGCAGCGGAGGACCATCCAGCTTGGACCGCATACTTGATCGTCCTTGCCAGATACACGGCACCCTAGACAAGCCGGCCAGCCACACTAACAGAGATTGCCGGGTATTCAAACAAGCTAGCAAGATAAACAGCGGAAACAAGGAAGGGGAATCACAGAGCGAGGACGATGACGAAGAGCCCCGGCAGCCGAACACCGGAGGGCAGAAGAACTTTCCCCCTCAAGTCAAAACGGTGAACATGATATACGCTACGCACATCCCCAAAAGGGAGCGTAAGCGAGCACTTAGGGACGTCTATGCGGTAGAGCCAGTCGCCCCAAAATTCAATCCGTGGTCATCATTCCCGATCACCTTCGATCGTCGAGATCACCCAACCAGTATCCGCCATGGTGGTTTAGCCGCACTAGTCCTCGACCCAATCATTGACGGGTTTCACCTAACACGAGTCCTGATGGACGGTGGTAGCAGCCTCAACCTGCTCTATCAAGACACAGTGCGGAAAATGGGCATTGACCCCTCACGAATAAAACCAACAAAGACTACCTTTAAAGGAGTCATACCAGGCTTAGAGGCCCGTTGTACGGGCTCAATCACACTAGAGGTGGTCTTCGGGTCCCCGGACAACTTCCGAAGCGAAGAGTTAATCTTCGATATCGTCCCCTTCCGCAACGGCTATCATGCGCTGCTCGGACGAACCGCGTTTGCTAGATTCAATGCAGTGCCACACTATGCTTATCTCAAGCTCAAGATGCCCGGTCCACACGGCGTGATAACAGTCAATGGCAATACGGAACGCTCCCTCCTAACAGAGGAGCACACCGCTGCCCTAGCAGCAGAGGCACAGAACGGCCTTCTCAAGCAGCACCATAGTACGGCCGTCGAGCCCTCGTACATCATTAAGAGGTTCCGGACTACGCTGCAACAGGACGGCGCGGCTCGTCAAGAGCTTGACTAGCAATTCGGCCTCCGTCCCAATCTCAATGAGGTAGTGGTATTCATACCACGCGTACACAATTACGCACTCGAAACCCTATGGGTACTGACGGATGCATACCCCATTGGCAATCCACAGTACGGCTTGACCGACCCTGGGATCTGCATACTTTTACTTTTTTACGAGTTTTTCTTCTCTTTTCGAGGACTACACGGACAACCCGCCAGTAGAACGCACCAAGGAGGCAGGGAGCTCTGGCTTACAAGGGAATCCCCAGGTGGTCTCTACTAAACTATGGCCATAATTGCTTTTTATACTCGCATGTAACTCGCCCTTGATGGCGGCGTGTTAAATAGATTTACTTGCTTATCGCATTACTTGTACAAAGTACGCCTCGACGTACTAGTTACACCACAATGGTGAATACACTGTAGCGTCAGCGTCTTACTTCATTTTCCCGTTTCCTCACCTCGGTATTAATTACTCATCGCACACGTACATCATGGTACGTATTACCACGCTAGGGGCTTCATTACACCCCGCATCATGGCAAATAAAAGTCTGAACACTTTTACAGTATAGTTTGACACCCCGAACTTATAGCATTATATGCATCGGCTCCGAATCATGTCTTTGGTCAATAGTTGGGTTGCCCGGCCCCTGTGCTTACTACCTTACGTTCCGCTACATCGGCTAGGGTAGTAAAGGGAGAACTACTGCGATTGTGTCCCGGTTATTTCGGATGAGCACCTCAGTAGAGAAAGCCGAAAACTGACTGTCATGATGCGGCGAGAGCCGGTCAGCTGTTCGAGAGGTTCCAAATCGTTGGAGATTTTTCCGCTTCTTGCGAAGAATCGGTTCTTCCGATTAGGCGTGTATACAGCCCCTAATTCGGCCTTCCGAACACTAGGGGCTTCGCCAACTTTATTAATTGTCAAACTCGTATGGCTAAGTGAGGGCGGTAAAGGCCGCATAGTCCGATTGCCTTGTTCGTTGTTCTAAACACCTCCTTTAAGGACCACAATTTGGAGTAAAGAGTGTTTAGATTTATCCCGAACACCCCCGTAGTATCTACGTGGGGGCAGAAGCCGACGACTGGTCAACCCTCAGATTTAATACACGGCCGCACAGGAGGTAAAATTTAAAGCATAAATATTATACTACATAATATCATCGTTCCATATTACAGAACACGGTAATACACATGTTCTCATGGGAATATAACATCCTTCGAACATTGCTCCGCCACAAGGCGTGACCCCTCCAGAACACCGTCAAAATAATGCTCGGGTCGACGATGCTCCTTGCCCTCCGGCCGTCCCTCGGTCATCAGCTTCTTGGCGTCCAGCTTCCCCCAATGCGTCTTGACGCGGGCAAAGGCCATACGCGCACCTTCAATGCAAACCGACCGCTTCACGGCTTCGAGCCACGGACAGGCACTCACAAGCCGCTACACAAGTCCGAAGTAGGTGCTAGGTATAGGATCGGCAGGCCACAGCCAGACTATCAGGTCCTTCATGGCTAGCTCCGCCAACCTATGCAGCTCGACCAACTGCTTTAGCTGGTTGGTGAAGGGTACCGGATGTTCGGATCCCAGATGTTGGGACCAGAATAGCTTCTCCGTAGACATCCCTTCCTCGGCTCTGTAATACTCGGTAGCATCCGATACACTGTGCGGCAGATCAGCAAACGCCCCTGGAAAATCCAAATTCTGGATAAGTTCAAGGAACGTTTCTTCTATATACTTGCTATGCATGGTGAAAGACTTACCCGCGGTAATAATCTTGGCCGCCTGAATCTCCTGGAGGACGCTCTGGGCTTCGGCTAGTGCATCCAGTGCGCTCTGGCGGACCTTCGCCAATTCGGACTCTTGCGTCTTACAATCGCGCTCCAGGGACTCACATCTCTCTATCGCGCCCTGGAGCTGTTGTTGCGCCTCGCCAACCTGGGCCTCATGCTTCTCGCGCGAGGCGCGTTCCTTGGCCGCTTTGTCCTCCGCCTCGGCTAGCGCCTTCTTAAGGGCTGCCACCTCGGTCGCAACCCCTCATAAAGTTTATGACAATTTAGTCCATTCGGACTATTCATTTTCTAGAAATATACCTATAGGTTATTGCATACCTTGGTTATCCTCCAGCTGCTTCTCGACGAGGCCGAGCTCTTCCTCGGCCTACTCCAGTTTCTGCTTTAGTCCGGAGACCTCCACAGCATGAGCAGTGGCTGCCTTCAGCGATACCTGCTTATTCACATAGACAACTCATGTTAGACTCTTGCAATATTTCTTCTCGATCCTCTGTTCGGCTTTTCTTCACGAACACCAAACAGAGCATCAGGGGCTACGGTCTATACTGTGATATTTTTTACAATCACTTACCTCAAGCCCGCTAGAAGGCTAGTGCAGGCTTCGGTCAGTCCGCTTTTGATGAACTGAACCTTCTCTATCACCGTGTCCATAAGGACACGATGTTCATCCACAATAGAGGCGCCTCGTAGCGCCTCCAGCAGATTATCCGGCGCCTCTGGATGGACAGAGGTCGCCGGTGGAACAGGCACATTCCCTCCTTGAAGGGAATGCCGTTCGCCGGACCCTGGAGCCGTGTAGATCTCTGGAATGGTATCCGGCTGAGGTCCAAAGGGAACTTGGGCCCCGTCACTAGTTCCCATGGGGACTTTTTTCCCCACATGTCCGGCGGCCGAAAAATCATCCTGGGACATCACCCCGATGATCTCCGGAATCTCCCCCCGGTCTGGGAAAGTCTTTTTGGACACCACCTCATCATCACCCTTGGGTGAGATGGAATGAGCAGGTGGCGGAGATGTGCTAGCCCTCTCCTTCGAGCTCAGCGAGTCCTCAGTCGAGGACTGCAGGGAGCCATCGCGTGCCGGACTGCAGTAACAAGGCCCACAACATGTCAATACTATAAAACAGGAAGGCCATACATTTGCGGATTCTGGTACTTACGAAGCGGCCCAAGGCTTGGTCCGGCGGGGTCGTTCCGGACTGCTATCAATATCCCACACGGAGTTATCCGTTTGGGAGCCTTTAACCTTCTTGGGCGCTTTCGCCTCCGGATCCGGGGGAGCCGCCCTCTTCTTCCTCCCCACCTCAGGTGGGGAACCGTTTTCTTTCTTCTTCCTCTTTGTCGTCGTCATCGGATGAAGAGGAAGTCTCGTCCTCGGACGACATGTCCGGAGTGCCTTTTTGGCAAGGGCCTTTCTTGGCCCCTTTGGCCGCTTTCTTGGTCGTCTTCTCTGGCACGTCATACGCCGCCGGAAACAACATCTTCGTCAGAAGTGGGAATTCTTCCTCCTCAGGAAGCGGAGCCGGACAGCTAATCTGCTCCACCACCTCGATCCAGGCCTGGTAAAATAGATGGAGGAGCTCAGTATCCATCCTCAAAATATGCTGGTGAGGGGTATATCTCGAAAGCATTAAAAGACTCGCCGAATTGGCCTGGCGCTTTGAGCTAAGCCAACGATTTTCAGTTGTGAGTGGGGGCGTCTCGCCCGTCTTGAAGAGCGCTTTCCAGATGCCTTCGTGCGTTGTGCCGAAGAGCCCTCGCAGCGTCTGGTGCTCGGCGGGGTCGTACTCCCACAAATAGTAAGTCCGGCGTTGACACGGAAGGATCCGGCGAATGAGCATGACCTGGGTCACATTCACAAGCTTGATCTTCTTGGTTATCATGTTCTGGACGCATGTCTGGAGCCCAATTATCTCGTCCAGGGATCCCCAGGTCAGGCCCTTCTCTTGCCAGGAAGTGAGCCGCATCGGAACTCCGGATCGGAATTCGGGGGCTACTACCCAATTGGCATCGCGCGGCTCAGTGATGTAAAACCACCCCGACTGCCATCCCTTCACCGTCTCCGCGAAGGAGCCTTCGGGCCAGGTGACGTTGGGCATTTTGCCCACCATGGCGCCTCCGCACTCTGCTTGTTGACCGCTCACCACCTTCGGTTTCACGTTGAAGGTCTTCAGCCATAGGCCGAACTGAGGCGGGATGCTGAGAAAGGCCTCACACACAATGATGAATGTGGAGATATTGAGTATAAAGTTGGGGGCCAGATCGTGGAAGTCCGACCCATAGTAAAACATCAATCCGCGGACAAATGGATGAAGGGGGAATCCCAGCCCACGAACGAAATGTGTGAGGAGCACAACCCTCTCATTGGGCTCGAGAGTAGGGACGATTTACCCTTTCGCAGGGAGTCGGTGAGCAATCTCCTTGGCTAAATAGCCGGCCTCCCGGAGCCCCGTGATGTCCTTCTTCTTGACAGAAGAGGCCGTCCACTTGCCTCCAGCTCCGGATCCGGACATGGTTGGAGTGCCTTCTCGAGCGAGGAAAAACTAAAGCTTGGGCGCTGGAGCTCGAGGACGGAAGGACTTGAGATGAAGAAGGGTGTGGGAAAAGGGAGAGTGTCCTTATCCCCTTATAAATGCCGCGAATGTCAAGCGCCTCCCCACTCGTCCTAAAAACTCGCCTATTCCCAAGGGATGTATAAACGGCACGGTTGAGTTACCCATGCCCACATTGATGAGAATCCCGCAATATGGGGACATGATCTCTGCTTTGACAAGATGTGCCAATAGCAACCGCGTCTCGAAACGTGGGATGGCAGACGAAAAACGGTTCGAAATTATGACCGGACAGGCGTGATGTCGTGTATAAAGAAGTTGTCAACGGATTAGATTCGTGTAAATATTATATTCTCTCTGTGGTTATACCAGGTCCGGATACAATCATCGCATCCGAAGATTATCTTGGAGTTCGGAGAAAAGGGAACCCGCCTTGCAATGCCGAAGACAATCTGCGCGCCGGACTCCTCGTCATTGAAGCCAGGTTCAGGGGCTACTGAGGGAGTCCTGGACTAAGGGGTCCTCGGGCGTCCGGCCTGCTATCCATGGGCCGGACTGATGGGATGTGAAGACATGAAGGCCAAAGACTGCATCGTGTCCGGATTGGACTTTCCTTGGCGTGGAAGGCAAGCTAGGCGACCAACTATGAAGATTCCTTCTTATGTAACCAACTCCATGTAACCCAAGATCTCTCTGGTGTCTATATAAACCGGAGAGCATAGTCCGGATAGGGGACATCCATTACCATATACACATAGGCTAGGCTTCTAGGGTTTAGCCATTACGATCTCGTGGTAGATCAACTCTTGTAATACTCATATTCATCAAGATCAATCAAGCAGAAAGTAGGGTATTACCTCCATAGAGAGGGCCTGAACCTGGGTAAACATCGTGTCCCCCGTCTCCTGTTACCATCGATCCTAGACGCACAGTTCGGGACCCCCTACCTGAGATCCGCCGGTTTTGACACCGACATGCTCGTGGACGTGGATTGGGTTGAGTGTATCCATGACAGATGTGAGATTGTTAATTAATGGTTCAACTTAAGGTAGCAACTTTAATACACATCTGGGTGGATTGTTAGTTTGGGCACCTGGAGAATCCAGTGTTGTCCTAGGATATCCCGGAGTACCCGTGTGATCATCCTACAGTCCGCCACCCAGGAACAAAGGGATCATAAGATTATTCATGCTAGAAACTTCCGTGTGCAGCCACAAGCTATTATGGGCTCTAGCATAGTTGAGTATGTTGCATGACCTCTTTCAGTGGTGGGTTAGCAGATGTAGAGGGAAAGTAGGTGTAATTGTCCACCCAGAGTAAAGAGTTAGTGCTTCTAAAAGACCGTGTCTTGGTCATTCGTTTCTCAAACACCATGTAGTGCGAGAAATCCAACGGAGGAGATCGAGTCTTGTGGGGAAAAGTGTGCAAACCTTTGCAGAGTGTACAAACTAATCATGGTTAGCCATGTCCCCGATTATGGACATCTTGAGTATCTGGTTCTTGGATTATCATATGGATCTCATCACTCTAATTTAATTTGTTGGGTTGATAATTACTTTTAATTGGGATTGAATTGGAGGAACCTTCTCAATATTGTTCAACTACCATGATAGTTAAATAAAATATATATTTCCTTTGTTGTAGGGAAAAATTGGCTTTTCACAAAAACATATTAACCATAGAGCCTCCACCAGCCATACATGCATGTAGTGATAGCATTTATTCTGTTCATTGCTCTATTGTGTTACTATGCCAGCATATTCCATGTGCTGACCCGTTTTCGGGCTGCAACGTATCATGTTGCAGACTTTTCAGACGAAGAGTAAGGTTCGCTAGGCCGTTGTCATGCACTCATCTATGTCGTTGGAGTTGATGGACTCACTTTATCTTCCAAGCCTTCCGCTGTTATCTTATTTAGATGGCCTTAACCATATTTATTGTAATAAGTTCTCTTTTGAGACATTCGATGTAATAAGTGTGTGATTGCTACTCTGTTATAAATCCATCGAGTACTGTGTGTGTCAGCATTACCGATCCAGGGATGACACTGAACACAGAGATTTGACCGTTTGAGGTCGGGTCGCTACAATTAAGTTCATAAGAACAGAGTAATGCATTAGGCAAGATGACATGATGTAGAGGAGTAAACTCAAACAATATGATATAAACCCCATTTTTTTATCCTCGATGGCAACAATACAATATGTGCCTTGCTGCCCCTGCTGTCACTGGGAAAGGACACCGCAAGATTGAACCCAAAGCTAAGCACTTCTCCCATGGAAAGAAAGATCAATCTAGTAGGCCAAACCAAACTGATAATTCGAAGAGACTTGCAAAGATAACAAATCATACATATAAGAATTCAGAGAAGGACCAAATATTGTTCATAGATAATCTTGATCATAAACCCACAATTCATCGGATCTCGACAAACACACCGCAAAAAGAATTACATCGAATAGATCTCCAAGAGAATCGAGGAGAACTTTGTATTGAGATCCAAAGAGAGAGAAGAAGCCATCTAGCTAATAACTATGGACCCAAAGATCTGTGGTAAACTACTCACACATCATCGGAGAGGCTATGGTGTTGATGTAGAAGCCCTCCGTGATCGATTCCCCCTCCGGCGGAGTGTCGAAAAAGGCCCCAAGATGGGATATCACGGGTACAGAAGGTTGTGGCGGTGGAGATAGGGTTTAGTGGTGCTCTGGGATGTTTTCAGGTTACATGAGTATATATAGGCGAAATAAGTAGGTCGGTTGAGCCACGAGGGTGGGGGCGCGCCAACCCCCCCTGGGCGCGCCTCCCTGCCTCGTGGCCGCCTCGTTGCTTGCTTGACGTCCACTCCAAGTCTCCTGGATTGCATTTGTTCCAAAAATAACTCTCCCGAAGGTTTCATTCCGTTTGGATTCTGTTTGATATTCCTTTTCTGCGAAACACTGAAATAGGCAAAAAAACAGCAATTTGCACTGGGCCTTTGGTTAGTAGGTTAGTCCCAAAAATAATATAAAAGTGTATAATAAAGCCCATTAAACATCCAAAACAGATAATGTAATAGCATGGAACAATCAAAAATTATAGATACGTTGGAGACGTATCGAGCATCCCCAAGCTTAATTCATGCTCGTCCTCGAGTAGGTAAATGATAAAAACAGAATTTGTGATGTGGAATGCTACCTAACATAATTATCAATGTAATTTTCTTAAGTGTGGCAGGAATGTTCAGATCCGAAAGATTGAAGACAAAAGTTTAATATTGACATAAAAATAATAATACTTCAAGCATACTAACTAAGCAATTATGTCTTCTCAAAATAACATGGCCAAACAAAGCTTATCCCTACAAAATCATATAGTTTGGGTATGCTTCATTTTCGTCACACAAAAATGCTCTCATCATGCACAACCCCGATGACAAGCCAAGCAATTGTTTCATACTTTAGTAATCTCAAACTTTTTTCAACTTTCACGCAATACATGAGCGTGAGCCATGGACATAGCACTATGGGTGGAATAGAGTATAACGATGGGGGTTGTGTAGAGAAGACAAAAAAAGAGAAAGTCTCACATTGACGCGGCTAATCAATGGGCTAGGGAGATGCCCATCAATTGATGTCAATGCAAGGAGTAGGGATTGCCATGCAACGGATGCACTAGAGCTATAAATGTATGAAAGCTCAACAAAAGAAACTAAGTGGGTGTGCATCCAACTTGCTTGCTCACGAAGACCTAGGGCATTTGAGGAAGCCCATTGTTGGAATATAAAAGCCAAGTTCTATAATGAAAAATTCCCACTAGTATATGAAAGTGACAAAACAAGAGACTCTCTATCATAAAGATCATGGTGCTACTTTGAAGCACAAGTGTGGAAAAAAAAGGATAGTAGCATTGTCCCTTTTATTTCTTTTTTCTTCCTTTTTTTGGGCCGTCCTTTTTTTCTTTGGCATTTCTCTTCTTTTTTTTATTTGGGACAACGCTCTATTAATGATGATCATCACACTTCTATTTATTTACAACTCAATGATTACAACTCGATACTAGAACAAAATATGACTCTATATGAATGCCTCCGGCGGTGTACCGGGATGGGCAATGAATCAAGAGTGACATGTATGAAAAATTATGCATGGTGGCTTTGCCACAAATACGATGTCAACTACATGATCATGCAAAGCAATATGACAATGATGAAGCGTGTCATAATAAATGAAATGGTGGAAAGTTGCATGGCAATATATCTCGGAATGGCTATGGAAATGCCATAATAGGTAGGTATGGTGGCTGTTTTGAGGAAGATATAAGGAGGTTTATGTGTGATAGAGCGTATCGTATCACGGGGTTTGGATGTAGCGGTGAAGTTTGCACCAACTCTCAAGGTGAGAAAGGGCAATGCACGGTCCCGAAGAGGCTAGCAATGATGGAAAGGTGAGAGCGCGTATAATCCATGGACTCAACATTAATCATAAAGAACTCACATACTTATTGCAAAAATCTACAAGTCATCAAAAACTAAGCACTACGCGCATGCTCCTAGGGGGATATATTGGTAGGAAAAGACCATCGCTCGTCCCCGACCGCCACTCATAAGGATGACAATCAAAGAACACCTCATGTTTCAAATTTGTCACACAACGGTTACCATACGTGCATGCTACGGGACTTGCAAATTTCAATACAAGTATTTCTCAAATTCACAACTACTCAACTAGCTTGAATCTAATATTACCATCTTCATATCTCAAAACAATCATCAAGTATCAAACTTCTCATAGTATTCATGCACTTTTTATGAAAGTTTTTATTATACCCATCTTGGATGCCTATCATATTAGGACTAATTTTATAGCCAAAGTAAATTACCATGCTGTTCTAAAGGACTCTCAGAATAATATAAGTGAAGCATGAGAGATCAATAATTTCTGTAAAATAAAACCACCACCGTGCTCTAAAAGATATAAGTGAAGCACTAGAGCAAAATTATCTAGCTCAAAAGATATAAGTGAAGCACATAGAGTATTCTAATAAATTCCAATTCATGTGTGTCTCTCCAAAAGGTGTGTACAGCAAGGATGATTGTGGTAAACTAAAAGGCAAAGACTCAAATCATACAAGACGCTCCAAGCAAAACACATATCATGTGGTGAATAAAAATATAGCCTCAAGTAAAGTTACCGATAGATGAAGACGAAAGAGGGGATGCCTTCCGGGGCATCCCCAAGCTTAGGCTTTTGGTTGTACTTGAATTTTACCTTGGGGTTCCTTGGGCATCCCCAAGGTTAGGCTCTTGCCACTCCTTATTCCATAATCCATCAAATCTTTACCCAAAACTTGAAAACTTCACAACACAAAACTCAACAGAAAATCTCATGAGCTCCATTAGTATAAGAAAACAAATCACCACTTTAAGGTACTGTAATGAACTCATTCTTTATTTATATTGGTGTTAAACCTACTGTATTACAACTTCTCTATGGTTCATACCCCCCGATACTAGCCATAGATTCATCAAAATAAGCAAACAACACACGAAAAACAGAGTCTGTCAAAAACAGAACAGTCTGTAGTAATCTGTATCAAACGTATACTTCTGTAACTCCAAAAAATCTGAAATAAATTGGTGGACGGTTGGAATTTGTCTATTAATCATCTTAAAAAAGAATCAACCTAAAATCACTCTCCAGTAAACAATGGCAGCTAATCTCGTGAGCGCTAAAGTTTC
This sequence comes from Aegilops tauschii subsp. strangulata, assembly GCF_002575655.3. Lineage (NCBI taxonomy): Eukaryota > Viridiplantae > Streptophyta > Magnoliopsida > Poales > Poaceae > Aegilops > Aegilops tauschii. Next base: position 171,694,155 of record NC_053039.3, read on the forward strand.
TGTTTTTTACAGCAAGATCATAAAGACTTCACCCAAGTCTTCCCAAAGGTTCTACTTGGCACAAACACTAATTTAAAACATAAAACCACATCTAAACATAAGCTAGATGAATTATTTATTACTAAACAGAAACAAAAAATAAAATTGGGTTGCCTCCCAACAAGCGCTATCGTTTAACGCCCCTAGCTAGGCATAAAGGCAAGACTAGATCTAGGTATTATCATCTTTGGTATGCAATCCATAAGTGGCTCTCATAAATAAGGTAATTTAATTTTCTTTCTAGGAAAGTGTTACATGCCTTTCCTTAATGGAAATTGGAATCTAATATTTCCTTCTTTCATATCAATAATTGTACCAATCGTTCTAAGGAAAGGTCTACCAAGAATAATAGGACATGTAGGATTGCAATCTATATCAAGAACAATAAAATCTACGGGCACATAATTCCTATTTGCAACAATAAGAACATCATTAATCCTTCCCATAGGTTTCTTAATGGTGAAATCTGCAAGGTGCAAGTTTAAAGAGCAATCATCAAATTCACGGAAACCTAACACATCACACAAAAATTTCGGAATCGTGGAAACACTAGCACCCAAATCACACAAAGCATAGCATTTCTGATCTTTCATATTAATTTTAATAGTAGGTTCCCACTCATCATAAAGTTTTCTAGGGATAGAGACTTTTAATTCAAGCTTTTCTTCATAAGATTGCATTAAAGCATCAACGATATGTTTAGTAAAAGCTTTATTTTGATCATAAGCATGAGGAGAATTTAACACGGATTGCAACAAGGAAATGCAATCTATTAAAGAAAAATTATCATAATTAAATTCCTTAAAATCCAAAATAGTGGGTTCATTGCTATGTAAAGTTTTGACCTCTTCAATCCCACTTTTACCAATTTTTGCATCAAGATCTAAAAACTCCGGATCATTGGGACGCCTCTTAACTAAAGTTGGATCATCTCCAGTCCCATCATTATCAAGATTCATATTGCAAAACAAATATTTAACGGGAGACACATCAATCACTTTTAGATCTTCATCCTTATTATCATGAAAACTAGAAGAATACGCTTTCATAAAGCATTTTTTTAGCACGCATCCTAGCAGTTCTTTCTTTGCACTCATCAATGGAAATTCTCATAGCTTTGAGAGACTCATTGATATCATGCTTAGGTGGAATAGATCTAAGTTTCAAAGAATCAACATCAAGAGAAATTCTATCCACGTTTCTAGCCAACTCATCAATCTTAGGCAATTTTTCTTCAAGCAAAACATTGAAATTCTTTTGCGAAATCATAAATTCTTTAACACTAGTCTCAAAATCAGAGGGCATCTTATTAAAATTTCCATAAGAGTTGTTGTAGGAATTACCATAATTATTAGAGGAATTACTAGGAAACATCCTACGATTAAAGTTTCCTCGATAAGCGTTGTTACCAAAATTGTTCCTACCAACAAAATTCACATCCATAGATTCATTATTATTCTCAATCAAGTCAGACAAAGGCATATCATTAAGAAACACTTTTATTAGCAAACAATTTCATAAGTTCATCCATCTTTCCACTCACAACATTAATCTCTTCTATCGCATGAACCTTTTTACTAGTAGATCTTTCGGTGTGCCATTGAGAATAATTAACCGTAATATTATCTAGGAGTTTCATAGCTTCTCCTAAAGTGATTTCCATAAAAATGCCTCCCGCGGCCGAATCTAAAAGATTTCTAGAAGCAAAATTCAATCCGGCATAAAAAAATTGTATAATCATCCATAAATTCAAACCATGCGTAGGACAATTACGTATCATTAATTTCATCCTCTCCCAATCTTGTGCAACATGTTCATGGTCAAGTTGTTTAAAATTCATAATATCGTTTCTAAGAGAGATGATTTTAGTGGGAGGAAAATACTTAGAGATAAAAGCATGTTTGCACTTATTCCATGAATCAATACTATTTTTAGGCAAAGACGAAAACCAAGTTTTAGCACGATCACTAAGCGAAAATGGAGATAGCTTTAATTTAACAATATCATTATCCACATCTTTCTTCTTTTGCGTATCACAAATCAACAAAGTTGTTTAGATGTGTAGTGGCATCTTCACTAGGAAGGCCAGAGAATTGATCTTTCATGACAAGATTCAGCCAAGCGGCATTAATTTCACAAGATTCAGCATCGGTAATAGGAGCAATCGGAGTGCTAAGAAAATCATTGTTGTTGGTATTGGAAAAATCACACAATTTAGTATTATCTTGAGCCATCGTGACAAACAATCCAACACACAATCACACAGGAAGCAAGCGAAAAGGAGGCGAAGGGAAAAAGAGGGCGAATAAAACGACAAAGGTGAAGTGGGGGAGAGGAAAACGAGAGGCAAATGGCAAATAATGTAATGCGAGGGATAAGAGTTTGTGATAGATCGAACGGCCTATATTGCAGGATGGCAGGCACACCATCATCACCAACTCTGCTTTTTATAAGAGTATATATGGAATGATGATTCGTTTTTGTGTGTATAAACTTAGAAGGTTTGAACCGAGACAAAGCTAACATGCGAAGTAAATAAACACATAGGGTCTACATACACAATTTATCTTAGCCACTCCAATAGTACGTCCACTACACATTCACGTATTTCACATCTTTCTACATCTACGGGAACCTACGAAAGGGTTAACGTAAATTGCCTCTCTCTCTCCTCCCTGATTTTCATGGTGGTGGGCCCCTTCCTCCCCCGATCTACAATCAACAGCTCACACGTTTCACATTACATTAATTACGTAACTAGGATTACGTAGGTGTAGCATTACTCGTCCTAAAAAACCCAACTAAGCCAACCTCCCAGCATATCGCGCGGGAAAAGACCCGGCCGCGCCGTTTTAGTCGGGATTACCGGATTACTAGTAGTAGTATCGATGGACCGCGCAAAGCACCAAGTTTTTTTTTGAGGGGGCGAAGCACCAAGTTTAAAAGGAAAAATGGTGGTACACTCACAGCACCCCTCTCGCGGTTTCATTGCACCCCACACACGTTCGGTCCTGCACACGGCTCACGCAAACGGAACGCGTTTCGGCTTGCCTCTTCACTAACACGTGGGACTGCACTTGGAGAAACCGACCATGCGCCAAACTCCCCCCACCCACCGCACGAAAATCCCCCCCAAAAATTCCCCCCAAATCTCAAATTCAACCGTCCTTCGGTCAACTAGCCAATAATATTCCCCAACCCCCCCCCCCACCCCGGCCCCCTCCAATCCATTCGCTCCGCCAAAGCCGCCCTCCCCGTCGCGTCGATACGTCGGCACCGCGGTTCATCGAGGGGACGCACGGCGATCCTCTCGCTCCCACAGTACGCTCTCGTAGACTACCGTCCTCTAGCCGCGCCGCCACCGCTCACCATCGCTTGTGATGTTTGTGTGGAGACGCACGGCGGTCAGCTTATCCCACGGTACGCGCATTCTAGACTGAGGCCCCGTGCATGTTGGTGTAGCGCTGAATGTTTGCTGATAGACATTGTTAATCTCACTGTTTGCCAAAGTAGTTTACAGTCAATATGCTTTGCTTAAGAAGCTTCCTTGCCCTATTCTGCACTCAATCTGCTTAGCTGAGATGGCATGCCAAGCCCGATTAGTTGCTAAAATATCCTGCCATATATTTATTGTGACGTAGATTGCCATGGTCTAGTAGCCAATCTGTTAGGTGAAATAGGTCTACACTGTTTTATACTCGATCTTTGTTGCTGAGATGGCCTTCGATAGTTTGATGGCTGTGTGCTCAGCCTCATTGACTTCTGAAACAGCCTGCCATAATTTAGCACTCAAATCTGTTTGCTGAATTAGTTTTACATATATTTCGTTACTTAGATCTGCTCGTCCAAATATCTTGCCATAGCTTTAGACATCGACCTAGGTATTTTTTTCCGGACTTCATAAAAAAGCGTATATGTTTTTCCTGTAATATCTAGTAGAAGAACTAATTTGTATGTCTAATAGATGGACAGGACTTGGATAACTTCTGATCGAAGATTCTCCGCTGCATATGTCGAGGGGGTTGAAAACTTCATGAACTTTATCAGAGCTGAGTACGGTGGTCCGAAATCAGATGTGCTCTGCCCGTGTAGGAGTTGTATGAATTCAGTTACAAGACCCTAGTCAACTGTGCAAAATCATCTACACTTGTATGGATGTCGGTCTCATATACTAGGTGGGTTCATTATGGTGAAGCTGTGAACGTCAATGTTACTGACTATGTGGAAGCAGCAGATCACCATCTTGATCTGTCTGATGCTCAGGTGGAAGAGGAGGAGGAGGTGGTGGTGGCGGAGCCAGTGAGTTTGACCAACATTGAAACAATGCTACGAAATGCTCGTGCATTTCATGAACTTTCACCTGCAGAAGAAAAACGGCGGGCCCGCATGTTGGAACAATGCAACATGGCTATCACCCCAGGAAATAAGCTGTCAGTATTCTCAGCTATGGTCACCTTTCTTTAGGTGAAGACATCTGAGTGGATGACCAACAAATCATTCGATGCGATGTTGGCTGCTTTCTGCAAATCTTTCCCAGATGCGTCTGAGCTGCCACACACCTACAATAAAATGAAGAATTTCCTTCGTGCAGTTGGAATTGGATATGATATGATCCATGTTTGTGAGAATAATTATGTTCTGTTCCGGAAGGATTATGCCAACCTAAGTGAATGCCCAAAATGCAAATCATCAAGATGGAAAGATGGCGATGCTGTGAAGAGGATTCCTCATAATGTTCTGAGACATTTTCCAATTATACAAGATTGGAGAGGTTGTTTCATGATGCTGAAACAAGAGATGATGTACTGTGGCATTCTAGGAACCAGGAGTACAGAGATCGGAATGTAATGAGCCATCCATCTCATGGTAGTGACTGGAAAAGCTTCAATCAGAAACACAAAAAGTTTCCTGCTGACCCAAGAAACATTAGACTTGGCTTAGCTTCAAATGGATTTAACCCATTTGGCCACCAGAGTGCCACATATAGCATGTGGCCAGTGTTTGTTATCCCTTACAACATGCCTCCAAATGTCTGCACCAAAGAATCAAACTACATGATGGCCTTGCTCATCCTAGGTCCAAAAAGTCCTGGAAAGGATTTTGGTTTATTCATGGAGCCTCTTGTGGAGGAACTTCAACAGCTATGGAGGGGTGTTCTCACTCGAGACCTATATAGCAGCCCACCAGCTAATCTTTCTGCATGCTATTATAATTTGGTGCATCCATGATTATCTGGCTTTGGGCACTATGTCAGGGCAAATGACACATGGTTACAATGCATGTGTTCGCTGTAACAAGAATCCGCTGTCATACGCAATACTTAGCAAGATCTGTTACATTGGACACCGCCGTTTCCTTGCCAAGGACAAGACGCGTCCTACAAAATACTGAAGACATGTGTTCAATGCAAAGCATGAAAACCGTGATGCGCCAAAGAGGCTCACCGCTGATGAGTTGCAAGTGGAATTGGAGAAGGTCAGGCATATTACACCAGGAAACCATCCTGGTAATGGTAGCGGGAAAAGGAAGCGTGGCAGGGCAGAAGAGAGATTATTGTTTACCCGCAGGTCCACTTTGTGGGACTTGGAGTACTGGAAAGATTTGGATCTGCGGCATAATCTTGATGTGATGTAGATCGAGAAAAATATATGTGACAGCATTATCGGCACACTTCTTAATATTGAAGGCAAGACGAAAGGTACCTTAAAATCTAGGATTGATTTGACACACCTGGGTATCAGAAAGGATTTGCAGCTGGAAGATGAAGGTAAACCACAGGGTATGGCACCAGCTGTGTACGTCTTGGACAAGGTAAAAAGAAAAGAATTCTACGAGGTCCTATCACGTGTGAGATTCCCACATGGATGTGCTTCCAACCCTGAAAGGAGAGTCAGTGCAGATGGAAACAAGGTACAAGGGTTGAAAACTCATGACTGCCATGTCCTACTTCAAAGGGTTTTACCTGTTATCCTTAGAGGATTGGGCCGCCCTGACTTATACAGAGCAGTTGCAGAGTTGGGACAATTCTTCAGGGAAATTTGCAGTAGAAATACCAGTGTAGATGCTTTGGAGCGTCTTAGAGACAAGATACCAACTATCATATGCGACCTTGAGAAGATATATCCTCCAGCCTTCTTTGATGTGATGCTGCATTTGGCTGTTCATCTACCTGATGAGGCACTACTTAGAGGTCCAGTACAGTATGGCTGGATGTACCCTATTGAAAGGCGGCTAGGCACTTTCAACGGCTATGTTAGGAACAGAGCTAGACCCAAGGGTTCCATTGCAGAGGCCTACATTGCTACAGAAGCGTTGACATTCTGCTCAAAATACATTGAAACACTTGATCAGCTTAGCAAAGAGGTGGGTGAAGACAATCCCGGGCTTAATGTTTTCGATTATTCTGTTCGAGTTACAGGGAAGAGTCGACAAGAGGACAAACCTAAAGATTTTGGACAAAATGGTTTGGTATGTGTTGAATAACTGTCCTGAGATACTACCTTATATCAAGTAAGTGCTAAGTACTGTAGCTTATACACCGTAATCTACTAAACTTGCAGCACATTCTTATATATTTAGATGTTTGATGCGATCACTATGTTGTGCAGCATCTACAAAAAGGAGTTACTGCCGCAAAATCCAAGAAACATTGACAAACTAGTTATGGCAGGATTTGGAAATGGTTCAGGAGCCATGTAAGCTTTTGAACTGCACTGTCAGTTTTTAAATATATTGAGTACATAAGATGATCAGCTTGTCTATTTTCTAACCATAGGTTAAGAAGATGTGGGAGGATGGGCAGACAGTTGATGATGCCCTTTACGCACTAGCAATGGGTCCTGATACTCGGGTAAGACATTATGAATCTTGCATTGTTGGAGATGTGCGCTACAACACCCTTGCACGTGACGAAGGCAGGAAGACACAAAACATTGCCATCATAAGCACGGATACGTACGATAGAGAGACAACTGAAATGTATGCTAACATAACAGACATTGTTCAGTTGCATTATATCTCCGGTTTCGAGGATCATCGGTGTGTGGTTCTGTTGTGCTGTCATTGGTATATCCTGTTTTCTAGGATTGAAAGCCCCAGAGATGATGATTATTTCAAATCCATCAATGTCAAGGCGGTGTACCAGACCAACGAGCCTTTTAATTTGGCAAATCAAGCAACACAGATATTTTTCTTGGAAGACACATTTGCACGTAGCGATGACTGGAGAGTATTGCAAAGGTTTGAGCAGAGGAATTTGTTTAATGAAGTTGCACAACAAGATGATGCTTACACTGCTCCTGATGTACAAGATTCCATAGATGTTCCTAATATCTTTGAGAACCATCACGTTAATGACGCTGGCGAAAAGATTGCCTATCATGCTGTGGACGTACAAGAGTTGATCAAGAAGAAGCCAACGTTCGAGGACATTGAGGATGAAGAAGAAGATGACACTGTTGGGAATTACAATTCATACTGATACACATGGCGAAGATGTTGACGCTGCTGCTGTGGATGATGATTAGATTGCTTTTGTCATATTTTCCTATCAGAAGACATTTTTTTATCTGCTATGTGAAATAGTGTTTGCTATGACAACTGAAACCTGATGAACGTGTTGTTTAGTATTTTGCTGTGAGAACATCACTTGTTATGTATGTTCATTTGTGGTTGGTGATTGTATGACGACTAAAACATGATGACATTGTTGTTTAGTTGTACTCATATTTGGCTGTGAAACTTGAATTTGATGACATAGTTTGTTGTTGGACTGCAATTTGCTCGACGTCTTCGAATGGGAACAAAGCTGACCCGACAGGGCCTTTGCTAATTTATTTATTTACTTATTACCAAAAGGACCTCTGCTATTTATTTATTTATGAGCAAAAGGGGATACCCCCTGATTTCCGTTAATTAGATGTTCACAACACTATGCCCAGCCTGCTACACAGGTTTCATTCATTACTAGTTTCAGCAAAGTGCTCATGTCATAGCCACTGAATATATCACGAGTGCTACATACACTGCAAATAAAGAGACAATCATCCTACAGAGCACATCGATTTTTCCCATTATCTTCACAAGCTCTTTCATCTCCTCATTGCTGTCAAGGCCGTTCAGCAGTTGTTGCTTGGCCATGATCAGAGGAACTGCATCTTTAACCTTCTGCTCTGCATCTTCCTCTTCTATCGTTCCTTCAGTTACTTGTCCAACACCCCAACCTGCTGGTATTAGGATTCCTCAGCTAACCAAATAATCAGCATAGTTGCATTCCCCCACATCAACAACTTCCCCGAAATACAAATCACACGAATCTTCCCTTTTTTGCACGAATCAAATTGGAAGATCATCAACCAACTATTAAAAAATCAGCAATTGAAAGCAGCAGAACAACACTTAAACACCCCATGATTCGGGCATTTGTATAAGACTCGGCCAGGGTTGAGGATTGTGGTTGAGACACGACGGATGACTTTGTGTGATTTGTAGCAGTGGCATCACCCTAATGGCAGCGGGTTGCGATGAGCAACCGGCTGGGGTGCGTGTGTCGACGGGGGTGTGATGAGACCCACAGGCGATGGCACGGGTGGTGACTTGGCGCATATCTGGTTGTTTCCTGCTGAAGAGCAGGTGGACGAGCAGCCAGCGGACATGGTTGCTGCGGCCAGAGCTTTTGATGCTAGGCAGAGTAAGTAGAGAAGAGGAGAAGTGAACGTTGGATATGTCAGTTTCATTACTTGCAGAGTAGCATAGCACCATATGTAGTCATAGTCTAGGTTTGGATTCGAACCAGCTACAGGAACACGTCTCTCTTTTTTCTAAAACTTAGCAATGTCTTTTTACTGGTACACTAGCTTGTTCTGTACGCCTTCTCAAGTCTTTGATTTTCTTTCTTTTTTTGGGAGGAAGGAAGGAGGACAAAATTGAGAGTTCCTGGGACTTGAACCCAAGACCTCTCGGTTGAAAACCAAGGGTGCTAGTCACTCATGTGGCAAATGTTCCCTGGGAGGAGGACGGCAGACAAACACATTTTCCTTGCAGTTTTAGTTGCGACGCAAGATCGAATGGTCGCAGTTTCGGGAATGTTATCAGGCGAACGAGCCAAGTTTTTCTTTTCTTCCTATATATAAAAAAGTATGCTACTGTGTTGGCTTAGTCAATAAAGGATTGTGCCAACCTTGACCGTTGGATTGACATTCAACGTCTGTCGTATTTCTTCAGTCTCTTCTTCCTCCAGCCGCCAAAGCCAAACCAGCGCCGGCGGGACCGCCTGCTCCCGCCTCCCACGGCTGGTTGTGCTGCCGCGCATGCATCATGGCCACATCGCACCCTAAAACTCTACGCATCTTCCCCGGCTCTTTTTCGTTCCCGTCCGAGGCCTCACCATCGTCCTCCGCCTTGGTTCGCTCACCGCGGTGCCGCCCTCTGGTGTTGTCAACATGTCAACAATCGAGAGGAATAAGGAGATGATTGTACATGGTGAGGATGACAGTAGGGACCCAGCAGCGCGCGCAGTAATTTTGTTTTTTTGGGACAGAGAAGGGTATCAAATGGGTTGTGCGGCAGCTATGGCCCGTCTAGCCCAGGCTTTTATTTCATATGTTTACCACATGACCAGCCCACTTTGTTTTTTTCCTTTCTGAAAATGGCTAGCCTAGCTATTTTGTCTTTTGCAGAATAACCAACGTGGGCCTACTTGCTTTTCTACGCCCTGCTGGGCCGGAAATCTTTCAAGACGAGGAGGGATGCATTCGGGCTTGCCTAGAAAATGGGCTATAAGTAATAAGAAATGGGCTATAAGTATAATAAATGGGTTGTAAAATGAAAAAATACAGCAAACAGGCAATTAGTTCCAAAATACTTTTTTCTTTCAGATTTTGATATTTTAAATTTCATTGTTTTTGTGCGGGTAAAATTTCATTGGATTTAAATTAAGGTATGTTTAGTTTTTAAATTAATTTGAATCTGGCTAGAAATTTCTGGCTGTATGCTGTTTGGGACGGATTTGGAGGCTGACTTGTGGGTCACTAGGTTGACGTGTACGAAAGGCTTTGTCAACTTAGTCCACAAACGATTCTAGCTGTAGTTACTGTTGGATGTTAATCCAACAGCCGTGCTGCTTCTTCAATATCTGATATTCTTGCTCCAGCCGCCCAAACCAGTGCCGGTGGGACTGCCTGCTCCCACCTCCCATGGCCGGCTGTGTTGCCGCATAGGCCGCATCGCCCCACCCTACTCCATTGCTGGCCAGGCCATTCCTCTACTCACCCACACCTCCTGTTATTTTCCGTCGACGAAAGCCGAACCAGTAAACCCTCGTGCTCCCTACCGCGTGGGCAACCACTGCTGAGTCTTCCCCGGCTCCATGTCGTTCCCTTCCTAGGCCTCGTCATCGTCCACCGCTCTGGTGCTCTCGGCACGGTGTGGTCAACATGGTCAACGAACGACATCCATCGAAAGTGGACTGTACGCGGAGAGGCTGACAGTTGGGTCCACGACTGCACACAAGGAAATGCCTCCTTATTATGCGCAAAATAATGATTCCTTCACCTGACAGCTGGGACCCACCGGAAGGGCCTCTGTATTTCATGAAAAAAGCATTCCCCCCGATGACAGCTCGGACCCACTAGTTATATCTTTGCACGCAAGGAAGTGCCTCCTTAATACGCACAAAAAAATGAATACTCCCCCTGCTAGCTAGGACCCACCATAGTGGTAGGCTAACTTGTGGGCCTACTAAGTTGACGCGGACGGAGGGCTTTGTCAACTTAGTCAATATGAACGATTCTAGCTCCAGTGACCGTACGATGTCCATCCAACGGCCGTAGTGCTTCTTCAACCTCTGGTCCTCTTGCTCCAGCCGCCCAAAGCAGCGCCAGTCGTGCCGCCTGCTCCTGCCTATCATGGTCGGCTGTGCTGCCGCAGAGGCCTCACTGCCCCTACTACTCCCACCGCTGGCCAGGCCATCTCTCTACTCACCCACACCCCCTGTTCTTCTGCGGCGACGGCAGCCTCACACCAAAGCTGAACCAGTGAACCCTCGTACTCCTCTCCGCATGGGCATCCACTGCCGCGTCTTCCCCAGCTCCGCGCCGTCCCCTTCTTAGGCCTCACCGTCATCCACCACCTTGGTGCTCTTGGCGCGGCGTGGTCAATGTGGTCAATGAACGACTTCCATCGAAAGAGTACCATACATGGAGAGGCTGACAGCTGGGTCCACGGTCGCAGCAAGGAAGTGCCTCCTTATTACACGGAAAATAATGATTCCTCCACCTCACAGCAGGGACCCATCGGATGGGCCACCGTATTTCGCGAAAAAATGTTTCCCCCTTGACTGTTGGGACCAACCAGCTACAACTTCGCAGGCAAGGAAGTGCGTCCATATTACGGGCAAAAAAAAAATGATTCGCCCCCTGACTGCTGGGACCCACCAGCTACATCTTCGTACGCAAGGAAGTGCCTCCTTATCCTCCCTGACATCTGGGACCCACCTGGTCGAAGCGTACGTAGCGTTGTCATTCTGGTCGCGAACGTGTACGTAAATACTGGTCGATCAGTCTATCTGCAGGCTGGAGCAATGAACCGTGGCCGAGTAAGGAAGGGCACGTGTCGTAGTAAAGGCGCGGACGTAGCATGTACACGTACGTACAGCCAGGGTGCAAGAAAGTAAATACGGCCACGTACGTACATACGGGCGGGGTTTCGAACGCCTACTCGCGCATACATACGGCCAAGGCTCTTGTACATGGCTGGGTCAGAACGGAGAAACTGCGTCGTCGTGTTCATCGGGAGCCAACCGGCTTGGACAGAACAGCCGAACGAAACAAGGCATGGCGTACCGCAGAACGGAGGAAACGGGCTTCTGTTCGACCGGCCACGGTCAAAACGTGATCCTGTTCATCAAGAGGGGTCTGGCGTACCGCAAAACAGAGGAACGTACTTCTCTTGGACCTCCTACGGTCAAAACGGGGTCCTGTTGATCGGGAGGGGTGTGGCGTATCGCAAAACGAAGGAAACATACTTGTGTTGGAATGCTACGGTCGAAACGGGGGTCCTGTTCATTGGGAGGGGTGTGGCGTACCACAAAACGGGACTCCATGGGCTATTGTTCATCTCCACCGTCGATCTCCTCCAGCCTCCACGGGCTACTGTTCATCCACCGTCGACCTCCTCCAGCCTCCACCTGCGACTGTTCACCCACGGGCTCCTGTTCATCCAGCCTCCACCGCTCCTCCACCGGCTATTGTTCAACAATCCCTCTCCACGGGGTCCTGTTAAACCATCCCTCCACGGGCTACTGTTCATCCAGCCCTCCACCAGCTACCGTTTAACCAGCCCTCCACGGGGTCGTCCTATTCATCCAGCCCTCCACGGGGTCCTGTTCATCCACCCCCAACCGGCTCGATTGATCGGGGTCCTGTTCATCCAGCGGCAACGGCCTCTACTACCACGGGGTCCTGTTCATCCAACCCCCCACCGGGAACTATTCATCCAAACCCCCCCCCCCAACAACGCTCACTGTTCATCAAGGGAAGGAGGTAGCAGGGTTCGATCAGCTTCAGTTAGCAGCAGTAGTGAAGGAATCGCTCGAACGGGTTCAGTTAACAGCCAGATCGATCGATCGCTCGTGTTCAGTAACGCGTAGCCTGCAGTGCAATCGCTTGGGTTCAGTAGGCGAATGCCTCGCTCGGGTTCAGTTAGAGCCCAATGCCTCGCACCCACGCGCGTACGTGTACGAGAGAAACGCGCATCGCTCGGCCCCTGACCACCCACCGTAACCGGGAACTCCCCGATATTTTCCTCGCCTGTCATGGAATTGTCACGGCAGATGTCCTAGTGTGAGGACTTAGTCGTGAGGCCAACGCATCTATGTGGTAGCTTGAGAGGGGTTGAGCGGAATCGAGAGACGCAACACAAGACAACGGTTTAGACAGCTTCGGGCTCCGCGAAACATCATCCGGTAACAACCCTACATGTTGATTGAGGCTAGGTCTCATTATAATCATCATGGATTCGCCGTAAACCGGCTCTCCTAGTTATGTCTAGCCCTAAGATTCTTCTCCCTCCCCCCTTGGGGTGCCCTGCCCCTCCTTATATATGTTGAAGGGGCGGGTTACATGTAGAGTCCAATCGGATTAAGACTTAAACTATTCTGACCTCTCTTCATGGGCTTCTTAACGTCTTGGGCTTCATAACGTCTCGGGCTTCATAACCCCAGGCGACTCTATCTGCCGGGTTATGACTGTCAACCAGTTATCACTGTCTACCGGGTTATGACTGTCAACCAGTTATCACTGTCTGCCGGGTTATGACTGTCTGCCGGTTTATGATGGTCTGCCGGTTTATGATGGTCTGTCGGGTTATGACTTCCTGCCGTTTTATGATCTGACTTAACATCTACCAGGTTATCATCTGACTTAACACCTGCCGGGTTATCATCTGACTTAACACCTGTCGGGTTATCATCTGACTTAACACCTGCCTGTTTACCAGGTCCCAGCCGGGTTATAACTCCGGTCGGGTCATACCGTGGGGTATATCCCCGACATTAGCCCCCAGTTTAATTTGGATTTATCCATATTAAACTGATCCTGATCATCCTTAAGTCCTTGTCATTTCCTTCTTCTAGAAAATCCGGGTCAATAGGCCAGCTTCATAATCAATTTGCTGACATTGGTTTGTCACAGAAAAATATTATGAAGAATAATTCATTTGACTCAGCTCCCAATGCTTAACAAAAATATTGGTCCTTGAAATACTCATCTGATCTTCAGCCGGTTTAAGGATGTAGAACTTGCCGGTTTATCATTGCCAAGGTTGCCGGTTTATAAATATTGATAGCACCGGGTCATAATTGTAGATAACATCAGGCTTGAAAATATACCTCTTATAGGCTTATCACTTGTAGCCCCCAAGTCTTAAGAAGGTAACGTTGTAAGTGCATCTAGTGCCCCTTAGTGATTTTGGTGTATTGAAGACTTATAGGTTAAGGGACTAATGTGTTTATGAGTGTACACAGGTCTATAAGTCTATGAGGAGTTTGATATTTACAGAGAAAGTCGACCCCTAAAAATGAAGTTCTTCGACTGAAGACTTTGGATTTCTGAAGACTTTCTGAAGACTTTGAAAGTGAAGAAATTGGTGTAACCTTGAAGACTTGGTATTCATTTGAGGAACATGAAGCGTGAAGACTTTTGTTTTCGTAGTTTCATTTTCCCTTTCTTGAGTCATAGGAAACACCGTACTGTTAAAGGGGGTCGAGGAAATACTAAGGAAAAATTTCCATGTGATGCTCAACTCAAAATCCTACACCTACCAATCCCTTCGAGTGAAGCCATTGGAAATCTCATACAGTTCAATCATATTCTTCAGTGACAGAGACAAAGTTCTTCTGGTCTCTGAGGAATTTGTTCTGATTGAGGAGTTAGGAATTCGCCAGTGCGGATTGCCTACACAGTGAGGAACATGATAGCCCTGAGGAATTTGATACTCAAATTTCATACCGTTGCTGTGCTATGCGCCAGCTGTCCCAAAATATCTACCCACCTAACGGTCATATCATTGAACGGCATTTATGTCTTATCATGTCGGGCTGCTCCCTAGGTTATAAATAGCCGCCCCCTACAACCACTAGCTGGTTGGCTACTCTGAGAGAAACTGACACTTGTCATTTGAGAGCATCCCATCCTCCGAGGACTTTGAGCGAAAATCATCAAGTGAGGAAAACCCCAAACCCAAACACCTACAAACCCAAAGTGATTGAGCATCACTGAAGAGATTGATCCTGCGTGGATCCGACGCTTGTTACCTTTGAAGACTGTGCTTCTTCCAGATGGTTAGGCGTCATGGTCTAGAGCATCCAAGAGGAAATTGTGGATTGCCGAGTGACCGAGTCTGTGAAGGTTCGGAAGTCACCTGAAGACTTACCACGAGTGATTGGGCGAGGTTTGTGTGACCTTAGCACAAGGGGAATACGGTGAGGACTAAGTGTCCTAGACTGCATGTTCAGGACTGGGTGTCCGGGACTGTCTGTCCTCAGGTTTAAATACCTAGCCGCCCTAACCAGACGTACAACTGAGACAGCAGTTGGAACTGGTCTACCAAATCATTGTCTTCACCAAGCTTACTAGTTCTATTTCCTCAACTCTTCCATTTCATCATTACTGTGTTGTATGCTTGTTCATATCTGTGTTTGTAGACTTTGACTGAAGACTTTCTCAATTTCCTCAGTTCAATTTCGTCAGTCTGTTTGTCTTCATCCTGTGTTATCCTGTGTTTACGCTTTCTGTACTCTGTGCTTGTTTTCATTTCATCATGATGACTATGCTTGTGTTCTGCTATGCATACTTTTGAGTACTTATTCCGCTGCAAGTAGTTCTTCGCTAAGGAATTTCCTCACCCACAAATTCCTCAGTGAAGAATTTATAAAAATTGCCTATTCACCCCCCTCTGGTCGATATAACGCACTTTCAATTGGTATCAGAGCGAGGTACTCCCTTGTTCTGTGTGATTTTGTTTTATCCGCCTGGAGTTTTAGTTATGTCGACCGCAGGTATGAACAAAGTGACATGTCCCATCTTTGACGGTCATGATTATCCCAAGTGGAAGGCCATGATGAAGAAGCGCCTCATGGCGATGAACAACGAACTATGGACCGTCACTGAGATTGGTCTTACCGATCTGTGCAAGACGGCGGAAGCTGATGACATTCGCAAGTACACTCTTCTCAACCTCACGGCGAAGGGCGTCATCTGCTCCTGTCTGTCTCAAAATCAGTTCAGGAACGTTATGCATCTCGATCATGCGAAGCATATCTGGGACCGTCTCTCTGATGTCTATGAAGGTCATCGAACCTGTCATGATCCTTGGTTTGAGGACTTCAAGGAATCTCTCAAATCAATGACATTCGAACCAGAATCATCATCCTCCTCACCATGCCTTATGGCAGATGGTGAAAAGGTAACTGAATGCTATCTGTCTGAATCTAGTGATGATGAATCTCATGATGAATTAGGACCCAGTTATGTCAAACTTGTTTCCCTTGCCGCTATACAACAAAGAGCTTTGGAAAAGGTTCAAAATATGCTTAGTAAGAGCGATGATATGTTGGGTGAAGAAATGGATCAGTCAAAAGCTTTGGTTGAAAGTCTTCAGAGACTTCATACTAAGTATGACACCCTTCAAGATCATCATAACACTCTCTTGTCTGATCATGAGAAGCTTTCTTATGAATTTCTTCAAAGAAAGCAAGATCTTGAGAAGCTAAGAGTGAGTTATGAAGATCTTCAGAAGGAGCGCGATTCATTACTTGCTCAACAAATCAGCGCTGCTCAGGAAGAATTGGTTCCTCCTTGTTTGAAATGCATTGAACATGAATCTGCTATTCTTCACCTGAATGTTCAAATGCTTCTAATGCTACAAATTCTTCAACTGTCTCTCCTATCACTAATTCCTCATCTGAGGACATTGCTAGTACCACTGACGATGCAGGGCTGAAGGAATTGTACATGACAGGCATGTACAAAAGCCTCAAAGGGCATCAGACTCTTTGTGATGTGCTTAAAAAGCAGATCCTCAACAGGAACCCTAGGAAAGAGGGTATTGCCTTTGAGAGGAAACTCAATGCTGATGGTACATATTGGAAGCCTGAGCAGTACCCCAAAACCTCATGGGTTGCTGCAAAGGGACCTCCAGTTGATCCATCTAATTTGTCTAGCTTTACATGTGAATCTTCTCATTCTTCTGATGAGTCATTTGACTCCAACTACAAACTGTTTAAAACTCAGAATGGTGAAGTATTTGCTAGATATGTTGGCACTAACTGCAGGAACGGTTCCCCTATGAAGAAAATCTGGGTTCCCAAAAGGTGCCTTGAAAGTCTTCAGGTGAATGTCCTCATGACACCACCTGTGAAGAATAGGAACCCCAGATTGAATTCTTCATATGGATCCAAGTCCTCGTACGGACCAAATTCCTCACATGGATCATATTCCTCAAGAGGATCAAAGTCCTCATATGAACATCATCGTGCTAACAACTCTTTTTCGCAGGGAAGATCCAAGGGCTATGAATATGAGCATTATTCTTCTAATCATTATGTTCATAAGTCCTCAAAGAATTTCTCTGCTTATTCATATGCTTACCCTAACTTCTCTTATGTGAAACGAAATGGATTGGCTTCTATGCCACCTTTCTCATATGGAGCTCGCAGAGTGATGAACTCTTTGCCACCCCTTCAGATGTGGGTGGTGAAGAAAAAGAACTAATCTCTTCTGCAGGGTCAGGTCTCCAGACGTGCTTGAACGTCTGAAGAATTTGCTGGAGACCTGAAGAGTGCCTGAAAGGACGCGGGCTAATCATGAAGAAATGAACTTTCATTTCTCACGTCCTCATACTGTTTTTAACTGTTGCATTGCTTGATGAAATTGGTCTGATGAATTGTGATGTCATATTCTTCACTGATGAAGTATATGAAGTTTGTAAGCTGCACTAATTCATCTGCAGGATGATCAACCCAAAGCCACTGAGTGGGTCCTCGATAGTGGATGTACAAATCACATGACTGGTGACAAGAATCTATTGATTGATGCTCCCTTATCACCATCGCATCTGGAGCATATCATCTTCGCTGACAAAGGCAAAAGTCAGGTATTGGGTCTAGGTAAGGTTGCAATCACAAAGGATCGACACATGGACAAAGTCATGCTTGTTGAGTCCTTAGGATACAACCTCATGTCTGTCTCAATGCTTTGTGATCTTGATATGGTAGTTGTCTTTGGCAAGTATCGTTGTGTTGTGGTTATGGAAGCTGAAAATTCCAAAGTCTTCGAAGGCTTTAGGAGAGGAGACTTGTATATTGTTGATTTCTCTACAGGACCGCAACCGGCCGTGTGCCTACCCGCAAAAGCTTCAGAAGGTTGGCTATGGCATCGACGACTTGGTCATGCAGGCATGAGGAATTTGCACACGCTTGCAAAGAAGAAGCATGTCATTGGCATTGAGAATGTCAAATTCCTCAAGGATCACTTGTGTGGAGCTTGTGAAGCTGGAAAGATGACCAAGGCTAAGCATCCAGCGAAGACTATCATGACCTGAGGAAACTATCAAGTTCAAGGCTACTGAGGATGTCATTCCTACCAAAGAATCTGCTGAAGAATTCATTCCAGAACATGAAGAACGTCGAGCTAATGCACCTGAAGAAAATGCTAAAGAAAATGTTGATCAAATTCCTCGACGACAACCAACTCATCCTCGTGTTGCAAAAGAAGTGCAAGTTGAAAAGATCATCAATGACATTGAAGCACCAGGTCCTCTCACATGCTCAAAAGCTTCACATTTATCTAACTTTTGTTGGCACTATGCTTTTGTCTCTATGACAGAGCCCACTAAGGTAGATGAAGCATTTCTGGAGCCTGAGTGGATTCAGGCCATGCAAGAAGAATTACATCAGTTCGAGCTCAACAACGTTTGGGAACTGGTTAATCGTCTAGATCCTCGCAAACACAATATCATTGGCACAAAGTGGATCTACCGCAACAAGCAAGATGAAAATGGCCTTGTGGTGAGGAATAAGGCTCGGCTAGTAGCTCAAGGCTACACACAGGTTGAAGGAATTGATTTCGATGAAACTTTTGCACCTGTTGCTAGACTTGAAGCTATTCGCATATTACTTGCTTATGCTAACCATCATGATATCACTTTATATCAAATGGATGTGAGAAGTGAATTCCTCAATGGTAAGCTTGAGGAAGAAGTATATGTTGCTCAACCCCCAGGTTTTGAAGATCCTAAGCATCCTGACAAAGTCTTCAGACTAAATAAGGCCCTCTATGGCCTCAAGAAGGCCCCTCGGGCGTGGTATGATACTTTGAAGGAATTCCTCATGAAGAAAGGCTTCAAACCCGGTTCACTCGACCCTACTCTTTTCACTAAATCATATGATGATGAATTATTTGTATGCCAAATATATGTTGATGATATCATCTTTGGTTGTACTGACCAACGTTATAGTGATGAATTTGCCTATATCATGAGTGAAGAATATCAAATGTATATGATGGGAGAGTTGAAATTCTTCTTAGGTCTTCAAATTCGTCAACAGCGCAATGGCATATTCATATCTCAGGAGAAATACCTCAAGGATGTACTGAGGAAATTCGGCATGCAAGATTGCAAAGGCGTCAAAATTCCGATGCCCACAAATGGCCATTTGTGCACTGATGAAAATGGTATTGACTTCGATCAAAAGGTATACCGCTCCATGATTGGTTCTTTATTGTACTTATGTGCATCTAGGCCAGATATTATGCTTAGTGTTTGCATGTGTGCCCGATTTCAAGCTACACCGAAGGAATCACACCATAAGGCTGTGAAACATATTCTTCGATATCTAGCTCACACACCAACACTAGGATTATGGTACCCCAAGGGCTCGGCTTTTGATCTCGTTGGATATTCTGACTCTGACTATGTTGGTGATCGTGTGGATCGCAAGTCAACATCTGCTACATGTCATCCTCGGATGATCTTTGGTCTGTTGGTCCTCGAAGAAGCAAAACTGCGTATCATTGTCTACTGAAGTTGAGTACATTGTTGCTGGTTCATGCTGTGCTCAGTTGCTGTGGATGAAGCAAACTCTCAAGGACTACGGCGTCAACGTGAAGAATGTGCCTCTCTTCTGTGACAATGAGATTGCCATCAAGATTGCTCACAACCCAGTTCAGCACTCGAAGACAAAGCACATTCAGATTCGTCATCATTTTCTTCGCGATCATGTGTTGAAGGGCGACATTTCTATTGAGCATGTGAAGACTGAAGAACAGCTAGCCGATATCTTCACAAAGCCCTCGGATGAGAAGAGATTTAGCAAGTTGCGGTGTGAGCTAAATATCTTAGAATCTTCGAATGTTCTTTGAAGAGGACACTCATCCTAACACTAATGCAAAATTGATGACTTAGATGTGCAACACATGAAGAAACGTTTTTCTTCAATCAATGAAGAATAACACTCTAAGTGTGAAGAAATTAGTGAAGAATTTGATTCTCAGAACCCTACGACAATTGTACGTGGTGTCTGAAATCATCATTCTTATACGGTGGGTCACACCACCACAAAAGTTGAAAATCTTCAATTTGAGTTTTTCCTCAGTTTTGAAATTCCTCAGTTGTTCATATTCTTCAACTTTGCAAAATCTTCACTGTTTCCGTCGTTTTTCTTCATTGGCTATATATATATATATATATATATATATATATATATATATATATATATATATATATATATATATATATATATATATATACATATATATATATATATATATATATATATATATATACTCAACCCAAATTATGGCTAATTCTTCAAGTTGGTTTTTCTGCTAAGTGAATGTGATCGGACCCTTCCCCCTCTATGCTATACTCAACCCAATCTATTCACAAATTCTTCATGTGCGTTCTATTTGAAACTCGTTCAAAATCTTCACTGTATCCTTGTCAGCTGAATAATTTGCAAACGGAACTTTTAACTTATCTTATCCAAATTTTCGGCTTTGCCGCTCAAACCGTTCCGCTTCCCACGATATACTTATCTATTCACCCACGATCTAACACGATCTCCACTTCTCAGTACGTTGGTGACACATGTCAAGCGAATGAGAAGGGTCAGGGGCACGTTCGTCCAATTTCTTCGGGCGAACAGTTTTTCACCGTGGCTATAAATACCCCCTCTCCCCTTCCTCACTTCTTTTACTCCGCTCGACCTCTCTCCAGCTCGAGCTTCTCAAACCCTAGCGTCGCCGCTACATCATCGTCGCCGGTGAGGAAGAGCTTCACTGCCTCGACCTCGTCACCGCCGTACTCACGCCGGCCGCGGAAATCTTCACTCCGCCGCCGCCGTAGCCGTCTTCCTCCGCCAAGTTAGGGCGTGGAAGATCTGCACAAACGAGCTTCACTTCTCCACATCCCAGTTCGTCGTGTTCTTTGTTCAGGGTAATTAAAAGTTACTTTTACTGCCCTCTTTGATTCAAATGACTTCTACAAAATCTTCAAAGGTGTTTATTCCTCAAATTTTTCGCACACTGAACACCTCACTTGTCATCTGTTCTTGATTCGTTTCTCTAAGCATCATTTTTCTTCAAGATTCCTCAATTGTGTGGATCTTCGATCTATACAACTTTGGAACCTAAGACAAAGAACGCTTAGTGAAATTCTTCAAGACTCAACTGGTCAAATTCCTCAAACTTGTTCTTTTTGAAAAACCTTCTGAGAACGCATATGACCTCTCCAAATTCCTCGCAACTATACTCTGTTCACAGGTACTCATGTCCGCTGCTGAATCACTAGGTTCTCATCAACTTAACTCATTTGCAGCGTTCCTTGAAGAAAAGTTGCATACTTCTTCAGAGAGTTCAATTGTTCATATTCCTCAACTGAAGAAAATGGCTGATGGAAAGAAGCCATAGAAAGGAGGAAAGAGGCCTGAGGTCATTACTGCCTTTGAAATCCCTGGGGACATTTATGCTGGGTACTGCACACCCCCTGAGGAAGATAAGAATCAGCGGAAGGTGCGCAATCAGAGGATAGAAAGGAGATGGGCAAAAGAGTGGAGGGAGTACAGGTATGTGACTCCAAAATACATGAAGAAATTCGCTGTTACTCCTCCATGCTCAAGACCACCATTGGCACCTGGCCAAGAGGCAGATCCCACTAGCATCAAGCGCGGTGAGAATTTTCCTAAAGAATGGGCCAAGCGCCAGGCCAAGTTGGCTAAACAGGCAAAAGATGCAGTGAAGAAATTCAATGAAGACTCTACTGCTGCTGCTGCTGCTGAGGCCTCTGTAAGGTCAAAGAAATCCATGGCAAAGAAGCCTGCGCATAAGCCAAGTGCCTCTTCTTCAATGCCCTCACGGCCAATTTCCTCAGCTAAGCCCTCACGGCCAATTCCTCAAGCCGCTCCTGCTCCTCCAAAGTCCTCAGCTGCTCCGACAAAATCCTCAGCACCTGTGCATCTCGCCACGTGCCAAAGGACTACAGGCATCTCTATTGCCTCAGGAGCTTCGGCTAGTTCCTCGGCTACACCAAATTCTTCAACAGGACCCTCTCTGCTGAAGACAAAGACCACTGCTGGACGAGGCTCTCGCCCAAGTCCTCACAAGAGGAAGGTCACCTTCCAAGTACCATCTGAAGAAGACGAAGCTGATGATGAAGAACTTGCTGAGATCATCGGAGATAGGCAAGCCAGGGCCGCTAGAGCCAAGGGCACAAATGTGCCACTGCTTTTGGATCCAAGGTTGATCCTCGACTATATTGATCTCTGGCACAAGGACCCAAACACTCCTATGCCTGATTTCAAGTTGACACCTGGCCAAAGTCACATGCTGACCCATTTCATTCAAGAAGAAAAATGGAAATATGAGAAGGTCAGGCAGATCAAGAAAGCGCAATATAAGAAGGAGAAATTTCTGAAGAACAACGTTGTCACTATGACAACTGATGAACTTGTAAAGATTCAGTCTGAAATCAAAGTCCTCAGCGATGATTTCAATGCTTACTATGCTGATTGGCAAGGAGCCAAGGTCAGGTTTGTTAAACTGACTGAGAAGTTCACCACCAATGTTGCAACTCCAACACAACAGGAAATTCCTCAGGCTGAAGCATCTGCTCAGCCAACTGAAGAACATGCCAGCACAGCTGATGACTTTTAGACTACTGAAGAAATTGCCAGGGCACCCACTAGTGGTGCGCCTGAAGAAAATGAAGAGGTCAGGGCAACTGCATCAGTTGTGCCTGAAGAAAATCAACCACATTCCTCTGCTCCTCCTGCGCCTACTCCGATTCCAATCTTTCCATCTGCATCAGATGTGAAAAAGACCAAGGCTGCAGAGCGTGCAGCAGTGAAGAAAAGGAAAGCATCAGCTCCTTCAGATTCTTCAGCGCCGAAGAAGATGAAGAAATTGACAAGCTCATTTGCTCATCCAATTGATGCTATTCCAGTTTCCTCCATGCCATCAAAGGAAATCATACCTTTTGATGAAGAATATGTGATCCCTAGCGGATCTGATGAAGAAAATCCTTCTGCTGCTTCATCAGAGCAGATGGATGAAGAAATTGAAGTGGATAAAATCCCTTCAACCCCCACAGTTTCCTCGCCTATGCCTCAGTTTACTGCTGAAGAGGCTGGCGTTGAAGAAATTGAAGATGAAGATGTGGACATTGGCTGTACCACACCAGTGATGAATGATGACTTTTGGGAAAGTCAGCACCCCAATTCCCCACTCTTCACTCCACTGCAGCAAATTCCTCAGTCCCCAGCCACTACAGTTCAAATGGGATCTGATGAAGCTCATGAAGACATTCCAGCCGCTAGTGCTGAAGAAAATGAAAATGAAGATTTGAAGAACCAGGCTGCCACTAAAGAGGAACCAGAAATTCCTCAAGCTAAAGAACCTGAGATTGCGATTCCTAAGGTCATCATGCAACTGACTAACACTCCTCTGCCCAAGCCAAAGGATCCATTCTCAAGGAAGCAAAATTTCAAGGCTGGTGATTTCTTCGGCGAGCACGTATTCTTCACCGAGTATGACCCTTATGACTCTGCTCGCATAAGGAAGAGGCGTTTCTGGACTGCCAGCCAGGCAAATTTCTATTCCTCAGTGTTGTTGACAAAGTCTTCGATCATGAGCACATTCCTCATGTGGATATGGAATCTCTGCCATGCTTCGGGCCAGTCCTCAGTGTTCTTTACGACGTTGGACTGTTAAATTTCTGTACTGACATATGTGATTGGAATGAAGAGCTAATTCTTCAATTTTATGCAACACTGCACATCACCGGCAACTCTGAAGATGTGAATTCATGGGTGCTGGACTGGATGTCTGAAAACCCTCACTACAAAGCACCAGCTACTGAATTGCTTCGTGATTTGCCTCTCAGTCCGCCCCTTGAAGGTGCTTGTTGCGTCTACAATGAACCTGAGCTTACCGATCACTACATGCAAGTGCTGATGAAGCCTTTGAAGCCAGGTCAGGCCCCAAGAACAAAATTCCTTGTGAAGGAATTGTTGTATGTGCCTCGGACTGTCTATCGCATTCTGATGAAGACATTTAGTCCTATCAAGGGCCACGACTCAAATGAAGAAGAAGTCATTGGCATCATGAAGAATCTGCTTTTCAATATCATTCATGGCGTTCCCGTCAACTTCCATGATTTCTTCATGAGGACTCTGGCCAATGTCGTAATGTCACCATTTGAGTTGAAGCCTTATGCACCATGGATTATGAGATTCATCAGAACAAGGTCTTCACTCAACTACAAAGCTGATACAATGAACCATTGCAGCTACTTGCCCCCGATCGAAGTCCTCAAACGGACATTTTCCTCAGCTGATGAAAAGGGCAAGGCTACTGCTGTAATTGATGAAGGCATTCGTCCATTGGATGGACAATTTCGCAAGGCTGCATCCTACTCCACCAATGATGACTCTGCCACCCATGACTCTGCCGCAAACGCGCCCAAGCAAAATCCTCAAGGCACAGCACCCAGGATGATGACTGACCGTGAGCTTCTCCTCAGTCTTCACCAGAAGGTTGATCGCAATCATAAATGGGTCAAGCGTCAGTTTGGTTCAATTCTTCACAACATGACTGCTACCCACAATACAGTGAAGAAAAACCACTACTACCTTCATGAAACCCTCAACCGCACCTGGGTTGTTCTATCTCAAGTCTATAGTGAAGAAGATCTGAAGAAAATGGGTCTCAAGGAAGATCTTGACTGGGCTGCACCTCCTCTGAAGAAGTACAAGAAGGTCAAGGTTCCTTCCTTGGTGGCCAGCTCCTATTCTTCATCACATGACACTGATGTACATGAAGACTTGGACGGCACTGCGGCAGGCCTACTACAACAAACGACCCCAACAACGCTGATGCTCCTTCATCACCTTGATATTCTTCAGGGGCGTTAGTCCTCATTTTCGACCCTTTTGGTCATTCGATGACAAAGGGGGAGAAATTTGAGTTAGTCTTCAAGCGGGTCTATCTTATATGGGCGTTTTTTTCTAAAGTTACAACTCTCGTTCTTCTGATGACTTTGTTGGATCGAGTTGTAAACTTAAACTCTATGGTGGCCCGATACCTTTGTTGTTTCTTCTGCATGCTTATTCCTCGTTAATATTATTGCACGCATGCTGAATTACATCAGTCACCATATTTCATCATGCATTTCAAATTCTTCATATATTATGTCAAATGCGTGTATGAATTACAAGATATAGGGGAAGATCTCCATGATTCAACTCTTCAAGTGTGCATTGCTTCAAAAGCAAATTCCTCACTATGCACATCTTCAGGGGGAGTTCTTCTATATCTTGCAATCAAATTCCTCAATATCTGTATTTACACTTCATATGTTTATCCCCGTTGAAAACTTAACCTATATTGTCATCAATCACCAAAAAGGGGGAGATTGTAAGTGCATCTAGTGCCCCTTAGTGATTTTGGTGTATTGAAGACTTATAGGTTAAGGGACTAATGTGTTTATGAGTGTACACAGGTCTATAAGTCTATGAGGAGTTTGATATTTACAGAGAAAGTCGACCCCTAAAAATGAAGTTCTTCGACTGAAGACTTTGGATTTCTGAAGACTTTGAAAGTGAAGAAATTGGTGTAACCTTGAAGACTTGGTATTCATTTGAGGAACATGAAGCGTGAAGACTTTTGTTTTCGTAGTTTCATTTTCCCTTTCTTGAGTCATAGGAAACACCATACTGTTAAAGGGGGTCAAGGAAATACTAAGGAAAAATTTCCATGTGATGCTCAACTCAAAATCCTACACCTACCAATCCCTTCGAGTGAAGCCATTGGAAATCTCATACAGTTCAGTCATATTCTTCAGTGACAGAGACGAAGTTCTTCTGGTCTCTGAGGAATTTGTTCTGACTGAGGAGTTAGGAATTCGCCAGTGCGGATTGCCTACACAGTGAGGAACATGATAGCCCTGAGGAATTTGATACTCAAATTTCCGACCGTTGTTGTGCTATGCGCCAGCTGTCCCAAAATATCTACCCACCTAACGGTCATATCATTGAAGGGAATTTATGTATTATCATGTCGTGCTGCTCCCTAGGCTATAAATAGCCGCCCCCTACAACCACTAGCTGGTTGGCTGCTCCGAGAGAAACTGACACTTGTCATTTGAGAGCATCCCATCCTCCGAGGACTTTGAGCGAAAATCATCAAGTGAGGAAAACCCCAAACCCAAACACCTACAAACCCAAAGTGATTGAGCATCACTGAAGAGATTGATCCTGCGTGGATCCGACGCTTGTTACCTTTGAAGACTGTGCTTCTTCCAGACGGTTAGGCGTCATGGTCTAGAGCATCCAAGAGGAAATTGTGGATTGCTGAGTGACCGAGTCTGTGAAGGTTCGGAAGTCACCTGAAGACTTACCACGAGTGATTGGGTGAGGTTTGTGTGACCTTAGCACAAGGGGAATACGGTGAGGACTAAGTGTCCTAGACTGCATGTTCAGGACTGGGTGTTCGGGACTGTGTGTCCTCAGGTTTAAATACCTAGCCGCCCTAACCAGATGTACAACTGAGACAGCAGTTGGAACTGGTCTACCAGATCATTGTCTTCACCAAGCTTACTGGTTCTTTTTCCTCAACTCTTCCATTTCATCATTACTGTGTTGTATGCTTGTTCATATCTGTGTTTGAAGACTTTGACTGAAGACTTTCTCAATTTCCTCAATTCAATTTCCTCAGTCTATTTGTCTTCATCCTGTGTTATCCTGTGTTTATGCTTTCTGTACTCTGTGCTTGTTTTCATTTCATCATGATGACTATGCTTGTGTTCTGCTATGCATACTTCTGAGTACTTATTCCGCTGCAAGTAGTTCTTCGCTAAGGAATTTCCTCACCCACAAATTCCTCAGTGAAGAATTTATAAAAATCGCCTATTCACCCCCCCTCTAGTTGATATAACGCACTTTCAAACGTAGTAACCACTTAAGATTTGCTTCAATATGAATGTCACAAGCTTGAAAAAATCCAGGTTGTTCATCTCAATCACCACTCAGAACTGACTATTCCACATATGTAGCCCCCAAGTGCCGGGTTGTCATGCTTGCAGCAATCTGGGACTTGTAATTGCCTGATGCTCATAAAAACTTCAACCAGTGTAGCCCCCAAGGGTCGGGTCATTATACAATAATGAGCAGGGACTTTGTATGTATGATCATGTAGATTCAAGCAGCAATGTGTAGCCCCCAAGGGCCGGCTTAGTAAAATAATACTAAGTTGGGACTTTATATATACTTTATTGAAAATAACATCATATGATGTAACCCCCATCATGGGGCTTGAACCCACGTCCACAAGGTTAAGAGCTTTGTGCTTTACCAACTGAGCAATAAACCTTCAATATAATGGATTAAGACTTGTGTACCTTGAATTGTTGACAGGTGCAATTGGTAGCCCCCAAGGGCTGGCTCATTACACTGTGATGACTCGGGTCTTCAATAAGGTGAGCAAAAAATGGCTTTGCATTAGCCCCCCAAGTGTCATGGTGCATGCTTTCCGCGACATGAGACTTGCATATTTGATGTAATCTCAACTTGAATAATGTAGCCCCCAAGTGCCGGGTCGTAAGCCTGCAGCGACTCGGGACTATTCCTTCAACTGTAGAATAAATCATATCCATTGATAATATGATAGCCATTGCGCTAAAGCGACTTTGAAAACCTTGATCATAATACTGGTTATTGATAACCATAATAAAATCTAGCCATGTTGGCTATTTGAAGATTTGAGTAATATAATCCAATGATTTATGAGCGCATGATTCCAATGGCGCAATCCAGATATATACTGGCGACTTATAGTCCCAAGCCAGGCCAGTTTATAAACACCGAATAATTTATCATCATACTAGCGACTTATAGTCGAAAGCCAGGCCGGGTTAATAAACATCGGTTTATCATAAGATATTATGAACCTCATCAAAGGAGAAAAAACTTGGCAAATAAAAGCATAAAAAGAACATGTGAGGCTTTTCATGGGCTGCCAGGCCCAAAATCGAGGCTTTTCATGGGCTGCCAGGCCACTGAGTTAAACCATTTTACAAAGCCTTTTAAGATGGACCTCACATTAACCAATCGTCGTTTTAACTTTAACAAGTTCAGGGTCTATGAGATTGACTTGTCAAACGTTCGGCGAGTCATACCAGGATTACCTGGACGGAGTGGCTTATTTAAAAAGGCAGGATAACCCGGGGTTTTAGGTGAATACACCTGGCTTCCAAGCCTGGCTTGATAGCCTATTACAAGGGTGCAGACTCTTTGTTCTTTGAGAAGCAAAGAGCCCCCGAGCAATATTTTGAGCTGTGCTCAGTGGGTGCCTATGTTTGAGTTGTGCTTTTGCAACACTCTCTTTGGCCCCCAAGTGATTTCCCTGGTGGCCTTACACCGATCTAGAGGTGTAGCTATGGTTCGAATATGACCAAGCCCCCAAGTGATTTCCCTGGTGGCCTTACGCCGATCAAGAGGTGTAGCTATGGTTCGAATACGACCAAGCCCCCAAGTGATTTCCCTGGTGGCCTTACGCCGATCAAGAGGTGTAGCTATAACTTTGCTCTATTAAGCAGAAGCCCCCATGTGATCAATAATATGATAAGCCAATAAGGCAGGATACCCATGTTTGAACCGCGCATTATGGCAACAGGTCCTCTTCGGCAACCTTTAACTTTTCGCAAGAGATAAATTCTTCTTGAACCGGATATTGAGAGCGTCAGAGCTTTGCAAGAGATAGTTTCCTCTTAAACCGGATTTGAACCAGATACTAAGGGCTTCACCGCTATGTGGGAGACGGAATTTCCCTTAAACTGGACTATAAACCGGAAGCATCATTGTGAGCCAGAATATTTCTGACGGCCTTTAAATTTTCATCAATATAACAGTAACCTCCGGGACCGGGTTATCTTTCCCTTCAACATCCTGGGGCACTTGAATTTGCTGAAACTCGCAAGACTTGCTGAGTCATATCATCGTAGCCCCTGAGTCTTAAGATGACTCAAGGAGTTTTCTTGAGATTCTTCGTACTTGACCATAGAAGAAGGTATATATCATTGGTGTTGATAATGCGATGTAAATCCATAGAAGGTTGAGGTGACTGTGGTGGGTTATAAATGATCTCGTATGAGCCGTGTCAGCAACTCGGCCAATGGTTCCTTCCAACTGGTTGTTTGAAGTTGACCAAACTGTAGTGGCAGCGATTTGTGCGCATGTCCATTGAACCATCCAGCGCAGACAGCGGCTGATGATAATTTGCCTCCAATTTGTTGGAAGAAAACTGGGCTGCCCAAGCAGTGACTTGCTCATACTCAATAGACAGCTCATGCAGACAGGTGCAGCCCGTTGTGTTGATGTAGACCAGACCACAAGGGCGGTAGCGTAA
Source organism: Aegilops tauschii subsp. strangulata (assembly GCF_002575655.3). Classification (NCBI taxonomy): domain Eukaryota; kingdom Viridiplantae; phylum Streptophyta; class Magnoliopsida; order Poales; family Poaceae; genus Aegilops; species Aegilops tauschii. Next base: position 171,723,647 of record NC_053039.3, read on the forward strand.
GCACTTCCATTGAGCACGGCAGCACGGATAAATGTTAGTGAAAAATGATGATGCTATGCACTCCATATCCGCGATATAACTCCACTTCGGCGGTGAATAATTGTCCTGATGTATTTGGATGACAGATGATCTTATTGTCTCTGCCATGATCATGGAACAAACATATTAAAGGGAGGATAATTGTTCCCGATGGAACTTTAAAGCACATTGAAAAAATAAATAAGATGGATAGCACCTGATCTTTTCCTTGGACGTCGAGCCAGTCATGTCCGTCGTCGTTGGTTTTCCAACTGGTCCGAATTTTACTGCTTCCAAGATCCTCTTTTTTTTTGATACCGTAATCAAAACATATCGGATGTCTGATGCGGCCATTGTACCGTATCCCATGCTCTTTTATACGATAGCAAACCAGCACAGCACTTGTACTTGTAGTAGTTATTCTACTAACACATGGGCCTGGTGGCGGACCTTTGACTTTTCCAGCATCCAACAACAGAGCATGTTTCTTGTTATTGCAACTCCATAGCGCAAAGAGCCTGCGGGGGGGCACGGCGTAGTTGATGTTTGAGGGAACAAAGCCGCGGCGGTTTACAGCGGTGATGGTGATCTGGTGCGGGCTCAACGCAGAGGCAAAACCGGCGAGGCGCGGTGTTTCGACGAGGGCGGCCAGGAGTGAAATCCACTATGGCGACTCCCTGGCGCAGTGGCGACGGCGGCGGTGCGATGGCGAGTCTGAGCAGCGACGGCTCAAGCTGAGGCCGCGCAGGGATGACGGTAGTAGTAGTGCAGCAGCTTCGCGCGACGACGGGTTGTCCATCTCCCCGACGGAATATATCACAAGGCCACAGGGGCGACTCGGGCAGGAGTGGGTGATCCGCGGAGAAGCGGCAGTGGCTACAGCCGGGTTGCGCGGATGCAGCCAGCAGCGGCGACTTGCCCGGGTGCGCGGGCGGTTTAAACCGTCCAAGACGGGCGGCTCGGGACCGGCTTGAAACTGCAGGGCTGACTCGGAGACAAGCATGGCGCTTTGGCAAAGCAGAGGCGAGGACAGCAGAGATGCAGCTGACGGGCGAGGCGGAGCAGCGGCCTGGAGGACGCCGGCAAGGCGGGCCAAGGCAAAACAGAGCAGCACGAGGCCGATCCATATAGGTAGAGACCGTGAACTGTCCCTGTTGGCTTGGCGATTTACACAGCGACTCAGACGCGGGTGATCCGGCAGGGCACAGCGGCGGAGGTGAGTTGGGCGTGTCTTCCTGCTAGGCAGACGGCTGCTCGACGGCCGGCGGGTTGGCTTGGTGATTCGATTAGGCCGGCTCGTGGGCAGCGGCTCGAGCAATGAAAGGTATTGCACGCGGGTTAAGACAGACGCCGGCCCGGCGCGGCCTCCGCCGATGAAGTGAGGTGCGCGACAGCGTGAGTCGTTAGGCGCCGAGCCAGCGGGCGGTTCAGCAGCGGCTGCGGGATGGCCTGATTGCGACTTGTAGAAGAGGCCCGAGGCCACGGGCCCACTTGCAGCAGCAGGAGCAATCCGTGGCAGATCGCAATGAGGGCAGGTTGTCCTGACATAGGCGACGACTTGGCGTCGGCGGTTCAAGAGGTAAGCAACCGCGGCCACAGTGGTGATTTGTCTGTAGACGTGCAACCGAACGGCGGCGGTTTAGCTGTAGTTTGATGGCGACGGTGACTCAGTGCCAGGTCATGTTGAGGTAAAGCGGCTTGGCACGGCAGGGTCGCAAGGCGGCTCGGAACGGGGCAACGACAGCGTAATCCGGATCCAACCCCCGTTCCAGTCCTTGTTCGGGTCGACAGTTGAAGCGACGGTCTAGTGCAGCGGCGATGGTGACACGGCAGAAACCGGCGGGTCAGGCAGGCAACGGGTTGTGGCAGAGGCGGAGTCCAGCCGCGGCGACCCGTGCGATTTGCATCTTGCAATAGACCCAGGTCGGCCTGGCGCCGCGACGGTAGTGATTTGAGGCAGCCGAGGGTCGCGGCAGTTTGGAGACGGCGACTCATCGAGGCGCAATGGTGGTTTAGCGTGGTCCATCTGTCGTCGTGCCCGTTGACTCTTTTGTTTTCCGGGTCGTAGTGGTTCTGGACCAATCCAGCTCCGTGATTTCCTCCAGGTCGTGGCCCCTTCTCCTTTTTTTATGTACTAATCAGAGTAGCCCTCGTGGATTGACATGGATTTCCTTGTATGTAGACAACTTGTGATTTGATTGGCAGGCCTCGATCTCCATGCTTGTTGATTTCTTTGGCACATGATCCCCTCGTGAACAGCAGCAACACTCGGACCCGACCGCTCGTTTTGTTTGACTCGTCGTAACTGACGACTTCTAGTTTCCTTTGGTCGAAACTTATATGTAGATTGAATCTTCTCTTGACACCAACACATATTGGATCAAAAAATCGTAGAACTCCTTCGTGGCTTTTTGATAGTAGTACTTCTTGCCGCGGTTGCAGGCGGTTTAGTGATTCCCCTTATTATGACGCAGAGATAGCAGCGAAAAGACACGGCAACTTCGATGGATTATATAGCCGGTAGCGGCGGCTCAAACGCAAACCCTAACTTCCTTGATGATACTCTTTCCAGTGTTGTTTCTTCTTCTCCTGGTCAGTTGCAAACTTCTCGATCCCTGAAAGAAATCCCTCCAAGAACTCAACACCACCGTGCGCGAGCCCCACGGTGGGCGCCAACTGTCGTGGAATTGTCACGGCAGATGTCCTAGTGTGAGGACTTAGTCGTGAGGCCAACGCATCTATGTGGTAGCTTGAGAGGGGTTGAGCGGAATCGAGAGACGCAACACAAGACAAGGGTTTAGACAGCTTCAGGCCCCGGGAAACATCATCCGGTAACAACCCTACATGCTGTTTGAGGCTAGGTCTCATTATAATCATCATGGAGTCGTCGTAAACCGGCTCTCCCAGTTATGTCTAGCCCTAAGATTCTTCTCCCTCCCCCCTTGGGGTGCCCTGCCCCTCCTTATATATGTTGAAGGGGCGGGTTACATGTAGAGTCCAACTCGGATTAAGACTTAAACTATTCTGACCTCTCTTCATGGGCTTCTTAACGTCTTGGGCTTCATAACGTCTCGGGCTTCATAACCCCAGGCGACTCTATCTGCCGGGTTATGACTGTCAACCAGTTATCACTGTCTGTCGGGTTATGACTGTCAACCAGTTATCACTGTCTGCCGGGTTATGACTGTCTGCCGGTTTATGATGGTCTGCCGGTTTATGATGGTCTGCCGGGTTATGACTTCCTGGCGGTTTATGATCTGACTTAACATTTGTCGGGTTATCATCTGACTTAACACCTGCCGGGTTATCATCTGACTTAACACCTGCCGGGTTATCATCTGACTTAACACCTACCGGTTTACCAGGTCCCAGCCAGGTTATAACTCCGGCCGGATCATACCGCGGGGTATATCCCCGACATCGCCCTCGCTTCTACCACGGTTTTTCCGTCATGGACGGCCCAAAGAATGTCATGCAGCTGCATCTCTGGCCCGCCCAGGATGAAAAGCCCATTTTTGTCATGATTTTTTGTCATAGAAGTAGGAGCCCACCACATCTATGATGATACCGGGTTTTGTCACAATTATTGTCATAGAAGTGTCATAAGCATGACAGAAGAAAATTCGTTCAGCCCAAAATGTCATGGATGTGTCTTTTTTTGTAGTGTTAAATCTGGTCAGTCAAGTGATGGTCTTTAAGCCTCCTTCTATGCTTCTTTTCTTGATATGTAAGATTTGCTCACACATCTGTTCAATTTCTTGTTTGTGTCAGCCAGCCATACTGGGACTGTTTGCTTTGATTACTTGTTGTTCTTGACCTAACAGAGCTTGCCAACGATTAAAACACTAAGGGCTGCTGTAGTGGGGGCTTGTATAACTGATAGGTGACATAAAGGTTTGGTTGTACACTAAAGTAGGCTCTCTAAGAGTACCTGGAGATCCAGTCGAAGGTATGCCTAGTTTTTACAAAGTGCACACATAGTAAATGCTCATTTCATTGTGTGCAAGAGATGTGGCATGTTTCATTATGTGGTGTTGTTTTGTTATAATATCATCCTTTTGTGTTATTCACACACTGGAAAGTATGCATATTTATCTTCCAAGGAGACCAGTAACTAGTTTGTGTCACCTTGCAGAGGGGGTGTAATGAAGATAAGATTGAGGATTTCCATGTACAAGATTTTAGGAAGGAGCCTTGTAAGAGAAGGAGGAGGAGCACTGAGCCTGTTCAACCAGTTAAGGTAAGTCACACTGTATTACAATTACCAGGACATCCTATTTGTCCGACATTGTGCTTGTGTAGGGTTCTTCACCTATAACCCAATCATTGGGCCATTGATTAAAACCCCCTCCACTCACTACTATATGATGTTCTAACTTTTTTTGTAAATCAGATGTATGTAAAGACATTTTAATGTGTCTGTTCACTCATTACAAATGTAGTCTACTTTTAAATATTTAAAACATTTATAGTACTGAATAGTGTGAAACTGCTTCCTGCCATGGTAGAGTTGTCAATGTCATAAATGTCATAACCAAACGCATATTCACATCATTAGCCTCCCTATCATTACTAGGATATTTATTACATACTAGTCGAGATAATTCATAGGGGGCAAACAATATTACATAACTTGTTCCTTTATATAGTAAATGTAGCTAGGCCATGGATGTTATTGAGGCATGCATGTATGCATGCTGCCAACTCAACAATTTGTTTCAGGCATAGTTAAATTGTTGTTTTCAATTGCTTTATTTGTCCTCAGTTAATGAGATGCCCAAACAATGATGCCTGATGTTGGGTACTTGTATAACTATTAGTTGACATAATTAAAGTCCTTACCATTTAATTACTCTGGCGAAGTGTGCCTGGAGCTTTGAAGTCTATTAACCAACTATTACTGCATGAGGCTCACAATCTAGTTTATACTAGGCTAATGATTTGCATAGTTTTGCTTGATGTAGTAGGTTTGTATGAATCCCTCTATTGTTCATTATGCTCCCTAAGACTTTAATCGAGCTACAGAATGGCCAACTGCTTGCTTACTTATACACAACATGCTGTCTAAATTTCTAACATGTCTGTGTTTTGGATTTGGCCCCAACATCATGCTCCTCTCGTGAGCTAAGAGAGATTTTTGTATGCGGGCTGCACAGACTACCATTTTTTTAATTTCTAAAATATCACCTGCTTATGCTTTAGGACGTGTAACATTATTGTTAGTCCTGTTTTGCCATGTACAAAATAGACTGTCTTGCTCGCTTCACTGTTGTAACTATATTTTTGCCCTAGTCATGTGTACTTACAGAAACATTTCAGGATGAAGTGACATCAACACAAAGATCTGCGAGTAGTGCGGCATGGAAGTTACCAAATGATTATGGATTGGAATTGGAATGTGCTGATGTTCTCGAGCCTCGACTAGAGGTGGCAAGAAAACGTGTACATGATTCTCAATGTGCAATCAACAAGTTGAGACTGCACTTGCAGGTATTAGATGCAGGAGTCAAAAAAATGAAACGAGACACTGAGGTAACCATGAAGAATTGAAGATTTTGCAGACTAAAATTTGTGCTATCTGAATCCGGCCAATCCTATTTTCTAAAGAGATTATAGTTCAAATGGTAAGTTCTGTTGATGCGTGTCCATGATGTATGAGCTTTATTTGCCCAGTGTATGTAATTTACTGTTTGTGTACGCTTTATTATCACTAGTGCCGAACTATAATGCCCAGTGGGTATAATCGGCTGTAATTTATTTATTGTATAGTGTAGGATTATTCTACGTTTCTATGCCTTAGTCTTTTATTGTATAGTGTATGTTTTTTAGAGGCGATAGTATAGAGTAGGATAATTCTTTGAATATGCTATATCGTTGAAACAGGGGCCAACACGCCCAAACATTTCTTGGACGCCATACAAACGAACAAACATGTGTAGCGGGCCTTAATTGGGCTAGTCAAAATAATATTTAGTGGATCACAAATGATGTGGCCCACCGTAACAACGGCTCTTAGCAGGCCGTTAACAGGCTGAAAGCTCGATAGGGCCGTATAAATGGAAATGGCATGCGGGCCTCTAGCAGCCAAAATAAATGTCAATTTTGTCTTGGCCCTTTTACTTTACGGGTCAGTAAGAGGCTGAAAGTGTTATGGGCCAGAGGAGGCCCAATTTGCAAACTAGGCTTTTAACAGGCCGAAAGTCGCGTTGGGCTGAAAATTTGACCTGCGGAACATGGGCCCCTAATGTACCCAAAATTAGGTTGCACAGTCAAAGGCCCAACTATTGTGCGGGCCGTTAACAGGCCGAAAGACAAAATGGGCTAGGAATTGGCCCATTTACCGAATGGGCCAAGAAAAGGCCTAAAGTCACAACGGGCTAGAAGTCAGCCCAACTGCAGAATGGCCGAGAAAAGGCCGAAAGACATTCCGGGCCGTTAATGGACTGGAACTGATGATGGGCTGCTAACAGGCCGAAAGAAGCTCGGGCCATAATTGGTCCCAAAGACGTAGTGGGCTGTTAACGGGCTGAAACTGACGATGGGATGGAAATTGTCAAATCTAAAATGGGCCTTTGATGGGCCGATTATATGTAACTTGTATGGGCCATGCTTGTGAATGGGCCTGACTCAAGTAGGCCGCTAATGGGTCGGCCCGCTTATTTTGACAGGCTCGGCCTTTTAACCTAAATGGGCCACTGTTGGGCCGAGACACGTGTGACGTGTCGACGTATCATAGGCGCGTCCCGTCCATTCGCTGGATGACAACTGTCCGGACGCTGGGCCGGCACGTGGATCTGTCGGCGAATGAGAATTTTACACGTGTAAAATCCCCATTGGTCTGGGCTATTAACGGGTTATCAGATCCAAACCGGGACCCGATAGCTTAACGATGACCTGTTACGGTGGGTGCCACGTGTCGGTTACCCTTGACGAAAGCACTTCTATGACGCGCTATTTATCGTCATGGAAGTGGACACTTCCGTGATGATAATTTTGGTAATGTCATGGAACACTTCTATGACAGCACAGGTATGACTATCTTGATTCTGTCATAAAAATCTTCATGGATGTACATGCATGACAGAAAACGTGACCTACTGTGACGAACACGTATCATCACGGAAGTGTATTTTTTTTGTAGTGATAGGAGCTTATAGTTTCGCCTCCCAACCTTTTACCTCCAGGGTAATGTCAACAATAATACTTTATGAAAACCTACATCCGAGTGGATATATATACCCGGATCTCTCCAACACATAGTGCCTACCAAAAGGAAAAAGTGTAAAAAGGAAAGGTGATGCTCACCATGACTCTTGTATAAGGGTAGAAGATAAAAGTAAAAGATAGGCCCTTCACAGAGGGAAGCAGATGTTGTCATGCGCTTTTATGGTTGGGTGCACAAAATCTTAATGCAAAAGAACGTCACTTTATATTGCTGCTTGTGATAAAGAACTTTATTATGCAGTCTGTCGCTTTTATTTCTTCCATATCACAAGTTCTTATAAAGCTTATTTTCTTCACACTAATAGATCATACATATTTAGAGAGCAATTTTTATTGCTTGCATCGATGACAACTTACTCTAAGGATCTTACTCAATCCATAGGTAGGTATGGTGGACTCTCATGGCAAAACTGGTTTAAGGAATGTTTGGAAGCACAAGTAGTATATCTACTTGGTGCAAAGAATTTGGTTAGCATGAGAGGGAAAGGCAAGCTCAACATGTTGGAGGATCCATGACAATATAACTTCTATTCAGATATAAGAAAACATAACCCATTATGTTGTTTTCCTTGTCCAACATCAACTTTTTAGCATGTCATATTTTAATGAGTGCTCACAATTACAAAATATGTCCAAGATCGTATATTTATATGTGAAATCTCTCTTCCTTCAATATTCTTTCATGAATTGTTCAAGTGACCGATGTTGAGTTTGCTAACTTCCAATAAATTTACCACCTATACTTCTTATAAGTGAAGTCATTACTCCCCATGGGATAAGCATATGAAGCATGTATAATTTCAGATCTATGATATTCAATTCATTCAACCATTTACTCATAGGATATAAGTGAAGCACGTGAGTAAATGACAAACTACTCCAAAAAGATATAAGTGAAGAACACTGAGTAGTCAAATAATTAACTAGCCATGGGAGGACTCTCTCTCATCCAAGATTTGTGATCCAATGATTTTACTCAAACAGCAAGTAAAATGAAAATATGCTCCAAGCAAAACACATATCATGTGACGAATAAAAATATAGCTCCGAGTAAGGTATATCGATGGTTTTGAAGACGAAAGAGGGGATGCCTTCCGGGGCATCCGCAAGCTTAGGCACTTGAGTCTTCCTTGATTATTACCTTGGGGGTGCCTTGGGCATCCCCAAGCTTAGGGTTTTTCCACTCCTTATTCCCCTCATATCGATATCTCACCCAAAACTTGAAAACTTCAATCACACAAAACTTAACGAAACTTCGTGAGATGGGTTAGTATGATAAAGAGTAAATCATTCACTTTAGTACTGTCAAGGACAAGATTCATAATTGTTCTCACACAATGCCTACCGTACCATATCATTTCTACAAATTATATTAAGCAATATAAGCCATAGAAACTAGACAAGCAAACTATGCATTGAGGAACAGAATCTGCTAGAAAGAGAACAGTCTGTAATGATCTGAACAACAACCATACTTATGCTACTCCAAAAATTCTGCAAAATTAGGACAACCTAGCCAATTTTTATCAATCTTGTGTAAAAAATTCAGATCAAAAGCACGCTTCTGTGATTTCTTAAGATTCTGGCGATGAGCGCAAAAGTTTTTATTTTTCAGCAAGATCAAATTAACTATCACCGTAAGCCATCCCAAAGGTCTTACTTGGCACTTCATTGAAACAAAAGCTATAAAACATGATTACTACAGTAGCTTAATCATGTGAACACATAAAAATAGTAAGGATAAATATTGGGTTGTCTCCCAACAAGCGCTTTCCTTTAATGCCTTTTTAGCTAGGCATGATATTTTAATGATACTCTTCCAAGCCCAATTCCGATGATAGTTTTATTCATACTCTAAAAGATATAAGTGAAGTTCATAGAGCATTCTACAAATAATATAGATTTACCAATATCCAAGCTCAAAATATATAAGTGAAGCATACGAAGCATTCTATAAAGCCGTACTCAAAAGATTTAAGTGTAGCACAAAGAGCATTCTATAAAGACATGCTCAAAAGATTTAAGTGAAGCACAAAGAGCATTCTATAAAGCCATACTCAAAAGATTTAAGTGAAGCACAAAGAGCATTCTACAAATCAATGAAGGACTATCTCATACTAGCATGACACATAAAGGAAAAGAAAGGAAAAAATAAACTCAAAAGACACATATCGTGTGAACAAAACAAAAACTGAGGTATACCAATAATTGTTGAAGAAGAAAGATGGGATGCCAACCGGGGCATCCCCAAGCTTAGATGCTTGAGTATCCTTGAAATATTTACTTGGGGTGCCTTGGGCATCCCCAAGCTTGAACTCTTACCTCTCCTTATTCTTCTCATATCGGTAACTCCTCGTTCTTCGAACACTTCATCCACACAAAACTTAACAAAAAACTTTGTGAGATCCGTTAGTATAATAAAGCAAATCACTACCTTTACGTACTGTTGTAAACTCATTCCAATTTCATATTAGCATTATATCAAATGTATTCCAACTTCACCATGGTTCATACCCCCCGATACTACCCATAGATTCATCAAAATAAGTGAACAACACATTGAAAAAAGAATCTGTCAAGAACAGGACAGTCTGTAGCAATCTGGAACTTTCATATACTTCTGTAACTTCAAAAATTCAAAAAAAATAGGACAACCTAAACAATTTGCATAGAATTACTGTGTAAAAAGTTCAAGATTTTATCACGCTGCAGTAAAAAACGAAAATTCAAATACTACAGCAAAAGTTTCTGTTTTTTCTGCTGCACACACCAAACAAGTAATTTAAGCATTCTAAAACCAAAATTTGGCACATTATTTTTATAATACAATGGATATATACAAGGGGGTACTTATTTTTGAGAAACTTCCATGAAAAATTCTACATTGTTTCCATGAGCATGAACACAAGTGTTCAAGGTCGACCCTCACTTCTCCAATGCATAACCTTCCAATCACTTCTCTTTTTGTAAAAGTTTTTAGGAATAAGAGGCAAGTAAATTTTTTGTATTTTGCATTATTTTTTTGTTTGTTTCACCCACAACTAAACAAAAACAAAAGGAAAACAGAATCTACTTAGTGAAGAAAGCAAACAGGCATAGACAAGAATATCAACCCCACGCTATTGCTCCCTGGCAACGGCGCCAGAAAAGAACTTGATAATCCCCAAGTGCAAGGAATCATCGTAGCAATTTCCAAAGGTGGAAGTGATAAGTATGGAGTGTCGAACCCACAAGGAGCTAAAGGTAAGATCAATATTCTCTCAAGTCCTATCTGCCACTGATACGACTCTACGTACACCGAATGTTTGCTTCCATCTAGAAACGAGAAATAAAACTACGTTGTGGGTATGAAGAGGATGGCTTTGCATGATATCAGAGAACTAAAATATAAAAATAGGTGTTGTTATCATAAAGTTCGAATATATTACTATATATTATAGATAGCGAGTGTGGAATAATGATGCGTCGGTGTGAGGAATTATCCTAGGCAATTGTTAACAAGATTGGTAATCGTCATTGCAATTTCATATGAGGGAGAGGCATAAGCTAACATACTTTATCTTCTTGGATCATATGCACTTATGATTGGAACTCTAGCAAGCATCCACAACTACTAAATATCATTAAGGTAAAACCCAACCATAGCATTAAAGTATCAAGTCCCCTTTATCCCATATGCAACAACCTCCTTACTCGGGTTTATGCTTCTGTCACTCAAGCAACCCACTATAAGCGAATCATGAACATATTGCAACACCCTACAGCGGGAATCCCTCACGTGTGCGCAGCACGGAAGGCACCATAGGGCAGCACCAAAATAAAACATACAACTCAAACAAATCTAGATCATCAATCAACCCAAAGGACAAAAGAAATCTACTCAAAACATCATAGGATGGCAACACATCATTGGATCATAATATGTGGCATAAAGCACCATGTTCAAGTAGGGGATTACAGCGGGGTGCGGGAGAGTGGACCGCGTAAAAGAGATGAGGATGGTGATGTTGATGAAGACGATCACCGCGGCGATGGTTCCCCCGATGGCACTCCGACGCCACCGAGAGAGAGTGGGAGAGGTTCTCCCCCTTGTGCTTCCTCCTCCATGGCCTTCCCCCTAGATGGGGAGAGATTCTCCCTCTGGTCCTTGGCCTCCATGGCGATGATGGCCCCCTCCGGGATCCTCCTCCATGGCCTCCGGTGATGATAGCCCCCTCCGGCAGGGTGCCAGGGAGGGCCTAGATTGGTTTTTCGTGGCTACAGAGGCTTACGACGGCGGAACTCCCGATCTAGGTTTATTTCTGGGAGTTTTTATATTTATAGGAATTTTTGGCGTCGAGAACAAGTCAAGGGGGTCCACGAGGAGCCCACAAGACCGGAGGGCGACCCCAGGGGGTAGGGGTGCCCTCCACCCTTGTGGAGGCCTCGTGGCTCTTCTGGCCCAACTCTTTTGCTTCGGGGGCTTCTTCTGGTCCATAAAAAATCACCGTAAATTTTCAGGTCATTTGGATTCAGTTTGATATTCCTTTTCTGCGAAACTCAAAAACAAGGAAAAAAACAGAAATTGGCACTGGGCTCTAGGTTAATAGGTTACTCCCAAAAATCATATAAAATAGCATGTAAATGCATATAAAACATCCAAGATAAATAATATAATAGCATGGAACAATAAAAAATTATAAATACGTTAGAGACGTATCAGTTGCCAATCGCTAGTACGGGCCGAACTGTGGGCCTACAATCATCTTCGGCCATTAGTTAGGTCTAGAGTTAATCTAGCCCACTATTAGTTTCGGGCCTTTAAAAGGCCGAGTAAACCGCTTGCCTTAATTGGGTCAGAAAATTAAATACACTTTTAACATGTTGAGATCTAGATTGAGCCTTAATTGTGGCGAACAAATCACGGGCCGACAGCAGGCTGTAATATACATCGGCCCATTATTGGCCCATTTGTATGACGGGCCATTGACAGGCTGAAATGTTGTTGGGCCTTGGTTGAGCCAATTACATGACGGGCTGGAAGCAGGCCGGATGTATGCCATTTCCTGCCATGACTTAAGTGTGAACATTTTTTATTCTATTGTAACCCAGGTCTCGTTATTTGCCACTAAGAAATGGGATGAATCGGCAACAATGTTGCTTATATGTGCAAAGCATGTTATCTGCCTACTTTTTTCTCTTTCAGGGTGATATCACACACCAAGAACTGCCATTGATGCTATGCAACTAGAGTTGGATATAAACGTCAAACAAGTGCAGTCATCAGCTTGCTCAGCTGCTTGTGCTACAGCTCCCAGGCAGGGCTAACCTTTCTTGACCTGTGTTGAAGTGTTGTCGGTTCTGTATATTATTTTAGGCGGCATGTTTATTTGCACTGGTGGTGTCCTTTGATGCCCAGTGTATGTAATGTGCTGTCTGGTTGCGCTTTATTATCGCTGGTAGCGAACTTTTATGCCCAGTGGACGTAATATGCAGTAATTTCTTTGTTGTATAGTCTAGGTATATTCTTCGTCATGATGCTGTAATTTAATTTTTGTATATGCTGCCGTCGCTCCCTGAAAAGGCCGTAAGCTTTAACGAAGTGTAATGGGCCTAAAGGTTCAATTTATTATATATAAACAATTGGTCCTAAAACTGGCCCGCCCGCCAATCGCTATAAATGGGCCGAAACGTGGGCCTACAATCATGTCCGGCCAATAGCAGGCCTAGATGTAAACTCACCAACTATTAGTTTCGGGCCTTTAACAGGCCGAGTAAACCAGTTTCTAAGTTGGGCCAAAAAAAGAATGGGATTTTAATAGTTCAAAAAGTAGATTGGGCATGAACAGTGTTGGAGGCCCATGATTGGATCAACAACAAGACGGGCCGTTAACAGGCCAAAATATTTGTAGGGTCATAGTTGGTCGAATAACATAATGGGTCCTATGCAGGCCGGATGCAAAGCAGGCCATCATTAGGCCTAGTTATCTCACAGGCCTTTAATGGGCCAATAGTCAGGTTGGGCTAAAATATATCAACGAAGACTACAGGCCTAAGTCACTTCAGCCTAGAAATGGGCCCACATGCAGATAGGTCGTTAAATGGCCGAAAGTGAAATTGGGCCGACAACGTCCAATATGTACCAATGGTCATTAACAGGCCGAAGGTAATATCAGGCTAAACTATCACGTGGGCCTTTAAGAGTCCGTACTTCAAATGGGCCCCCAATGGGGCCGAAAGCACAGTGCCTGTTAACGGGCCATATCATATATGGGTCGTAATTTGGCCCAAAGAATGTCTAGCAATTAACGGTCGGATCCTATATGGGCCGTCATTTGGCCCAAAACTTGGCAGACTGTTAATGGGCCGGATCTTATGTGGGCCGTAATTTGACCCAAACCGTGGTAGGCTGTTAACGGGCCGACCTAGTAGAGTGTGACAAAATCTTGTGGGCCCTCGGCTGGGCCGGACTTTTTATCTTAAATGGGCTACTGTTGGGCCCTGCCACATGTCGAGGTAACATAGGCACGTTCCCTCCAATGTACGGATGGCATCTGTCCCAACGCTGAGCCGACACATGGATTCTCCGGTGAATGAGAATTTTACACGTGGAAAATACCCATTGGTCCGGGCTGTTAAGGGGTTATCGGATCCAAATCGGAACCCGATAGCTTAATGGCGACCCGTTACGGTGGATGCCACGTGTCGGTTACCCTTGACGAAAACACTTCCATGACGCGCCATTTATTGTCATGGAAGTGGACACTTCCGTGATGATAATTTTGGTATTGTCATGGAACACTTCTATGACAGCACAGGTATGACTATCTTGATTCTCTTATAAAATCGTCATGGATGTACATGCATGACAGGAGACGTGACCTACTATGACAAACACGTATCATCACGGAAGTGGTTTTTTTAGTGCAAGTGGATTCAAGACCCCCTTGTGGAAAGATCCCCTAGTGGATTCAAGACCTCCTCCTTGGAGATGAACTAGTTCCTTTGTATCCCCCTTTGTTGGATTTGGATCGTGTATTTCTTTGTGTACTTGGATCTAGCACATGTGTAATCGAATCTCGTAGATTTGAGTGTTTCCTCTCATTTTTGCCCTCGCGTGTTCATCGTATTCTTCGTGTTCTTCGGGAATCCCCCTCCAAATCATGAAAGATCGTACCCTAGGGTTCCACCCTACATCACCACGGGCATAGGTCGTCAGTGTTGGCGCCTCCACAAGCTGGAGGTTGGATTTGCTTTGGTGTGCTTAGGAGAAAGAGCAGAAAAACAAAGTCATGCTGAACTCTGGACTACATCAGTTTGTTCTATGTTAGGACTGATGTCTTGTAGACAGTTAGCATATTTATATAACTCAAAATCTCTTTATGTATACTTAGCAGATTGGTGCCAACTAGCTGAACACCATGAGACAGAGGGTTACCCAAACAGCCAGCACCAATAGCAATGAGGCATAAGTAAACCAGGAAGTAATCTCTAGTTTCTATTTTTTTAAGTGAGCATTTTACCACACCTGATGTTTCCTGTGATGGAGGCTAGTGTTCATTTTTTGATTCTCTTCAGCCAAATGTTCATCATGAATAGTTTCATTTTTATAAAGCTAATTTCCCTTGTCTTTTTCTCATTAGTCCATTATAGTTATTAATTGGATAAATCCCATGAGTAAGAAAGCAGTGAAACCAAATTTAGGGTCGCACACCTGCGCATTCTCAGTCCTATGTATATATGCAGATAAAAAGCTCTAATAATAAACCCAAGAACCAATATATGCAGCTAGTGTGTTCTCCCACATTTGTCTGCTAAGAACAAGAATAGTTGGAACAAAGGGAATCGCTCGATAATTAGGTAGCAGCTTCAAAGCAATATGAGATGAATTAACTGGCACATGGACACAATAGACAATACACATAGCATAGCATGATCCACATATATTTTGGGCATCAAGTATTCTCAGACGGTCACCTAACTAATGTCTTGGGATAACACATGAGAACACAATCATGTTTTTTGATTACATAAATACGCGGACAATACCATATTTCACTTAATATCAGTTAACCATCAGTCAGAAATGAAGAACTTTTACTCAATGCATATAAATCAATAAAGCATAGATGGGGGAAAATAACCACATGGAGTACCATACTCCAAATATGAATCGAACAGAGAGATGTGGATGGTACCTTGTCCATGGCTGCAGCACCAGGGCCAGAGTACCTTGTCCATGGCGTCCTCAACGGGAATCGGCATTGTCAGTGTGCGAATCTGAGCCTGCCTCTGATCCTGGCCTACTGCTCGATCTGGTGCAGGGGGGAGGAGGTCGCCATCTACCCTCTCCCCTCCCCCGGCTCACGGGCCTCCCCGCCGCCGCCCTCCTCGCCTCGCTACATTCCCTCCACCTCTCCCTCATCGAGGCTGCCTTCGCGCTCCCTTGATGGCTCGACCCCCACACTGCCCCTACCGTGTCTTCATCTTCTGCGGCGAGCTCCACATCCTGCCGCGCTCCCTCTCCCCTGACACGCCCTCCCTCCACGACGACTCTGTCGACACCCGGGCCTCCGACGCTGTCTAGGGCGCCATACATCACTGTATCGTTGTCTAGGCCACCGAGAACCTCCACACGACGCGCGTTGCCGTGCAGGCGCCCGTGGCCAAGGTTCACAAGGAGGAGCCCTGCTTGATCGCTTGCGCGGTCGAGGGGTTCTACAATCTAGATTGGGTATGGTCGGAGACGGGGACGACGACGGTTGGAGAGGAGAGGAGGTGGAAGGGAGGCCGACGTTGGAGGGGATCTCGATCTAGATCTAGATGATCTAGAGTGGGATGGTTGGTGGGGCTAAATGTGGATCTAGGGGAGGGAGATTGTCTCACCTGCGTTACAGATATCCACTTACTAGTAGTGCTAGTTTTACAACCCGCACTACTACTACGGCCAGTCCGTGGGACAAGATTGAGAATATTTACTAGTAGCGTGTTTTTTTGCCATGTGCTATAAATAACGTTTACTAGTAGCACGGGTTAATATAGCATGCTACTAGTAAATAGTAGTAGCGCGGCTCAATATAGCGCGCTACTAGTAAGCTATTGCCTATAAGCTTTTTCCTAGTAGTGCGTGCAACTTCTTCTTGTCACTCTCGTCGGAGGGCCTCTTCTTGTTCGCGCACACGACGGTTGCGTTCATCGACGGCTCGTGTTGCTTCACGTAGGGCATGTTGAGCTTCTTGGGCTTGTTCCTCACGGTGTTGTCGTTCTTGTTGTAGGGCGTCGCCATCTTGGTGTACTTGGTGATCTTGGTGGATTGGAGCTTGCTCTTGTTCCATGGGATCATTTGCTTGGCGCCAAGGGCAGCCATGTTCCCGGAGGCATTCTTGTAAACCATTGCCATGAAATGGGTTTTGTGGAGCTTGATGATCTTCATGGTCTTGTCGACGATGCAGACGAGCTCGTGGAAGACTTGCATCCGAAGAAGATTCTGGAGAATGTCGGCTTGAGTGATGCCATCTTGATGATGATGATGTCATAGAAGAACGGTTAACCATTAAAGCAAGAGACTCCTCCATTTGAGTAAACATCCTAGTGTCGAGCTCTTCCATGTGGGTGTAAAGCTTGTTGTCGAAGTAGTCTCTTGTACGTAGCTCGGATTGTCGCAAGTCGGTGGCGAGTAGGTCGATGCGGTCGCTCAATGCTTCATTCGCTTGATGCAAAGCTCTTTGCGCGCCGAATAGGTGCTGCTTGGTGACGTAATTGTTCGGGTCCTCTTCTTACGTGATGAAGAGTGCGTTGGTAGAAGTACTTGGCCTATCCATCATCTCAAGCAAATATGTGAGTGGAAGAAAGAAAAGAACTAGACCAAATGTACCTTATCAGATGTTGAAGATGGATCAATGATCTTCTAATTTGGTATTATGGAAATTGCACAATTGGTACCAGATCTTGTCTATTCTAACACATACACAAATAAAGCTTTTGGAGTAGCTTGGTGAGGATGGTGGCACAAAATTTATGTAATTGTTAGAAGATTCAGTAATGTTGAAAGAGATTCACAAATTTGCAAGTGAAACAAGTAGATTAATAGATATATGTGGCACACTGAAACACACGCACAGATAGATAAACGGGGTCGCGCCACCAAGGAACGAGCTCAAAATGTGGAATCCATGGAAAATCCTCTTATTGCACAACACTAGAGAGACGCTAGCACGATTGCTCAATAGGCGAATATGATACTTGTGCGCAACCTACAAAGCAAAAATGCAACAACTTCTATCCCAAGTATGCTATATGTATGATTCCCGGTGATTATCTTATTAAGATGATCCAAGATGATCGAGTATGGCAATTTGTATGCAATATGGTATGATGCCATGGCTCTTGCTCACCAGATTCTTTGTTCTCTTTTTGCTTAAAAGCTTTTCTCTCTTGCTCTTTTGATATCTTTCTTTGTCCACTTTTGCAAAATGCTCGGACTAAGATAGCAATTGTGTATATGCGGGGACAATGTATGACACTATAGCTAATACGATGATAAATGCATGCAAAGGAATGTGCGGATTGATTATCACTAAAGTGCACAAGTCGCATTGCCTGGCAATACTCAGATGGCTAGTCCCGATAGGAAAGTGACACAAAATGGGCTCAGGGTTAACAATGCAATGGCAAGGGAGAATGTACGAAGGTGTCGTCGAGGTTACGATCGGTGGTTTGTCGTTTATAAGCAAGGGCGGATGATGGTGTCAAAATCTTGAAGTGGTCGTTGTCTATGACGAATCCGTGGAGAATATGAGTGGCGGTGGTGTCATTGTTGAACCATCCCTAAGTAGCCAAAACATGTTAGGAAACGGAAACCGCAACTCAATTTCTCAAAACAAACGTGTCAAAATTGTCGTAGGTGGTAGCAGATAAGCGATGGGGGTTGCGGAAAGCAGTGGTGGTATGTGGAATTAATGGTGGAAACTCCGGTCAAAAATGGCAAAATCAGGGAAAATGGTGGTGATGGAGACGTTTGCTGCTGCCAGGCGCCGGATGTCCGGGGCGCCAAATCCGTGGCCGAACTCGAGGAACTATGTGGAAAAAGAAAATTCTGGGGGGGGGGGAATTCATGGAATTTCGTGGATGGAAATTGGGAAAAGGTGAGGGAAAGCTAGATCAACTAGTGACACAGCAAATCTATGGATCAAATCCAACAAAACATCATCACACCAACAAGTCGCAAAAAAATGGTAGGGCTATTTTGTGGGGATTTTCCAAATTGGGCAAAACACACAAAATTGGGGCTAGAAAGTGGAGGGGAAGACTCCAAGTTGTGAATCAAAGTGGCTGTGATCCAAGATGATGTAGGGTGGAACCCTATGAGGTTGATCTTTTCACACTTGGAGGGGGGAGAGCAAATCAAAGAGAAACACAAGAAGAACTCTCAAACAGACTTGATCCAATCACACATGTGCTAGATCCACATACACAGAGGGATACAAAGATCCAAAGTTAACAAAGGGAGATACAAAAGGGCATTAGTTCATCTCCATCCTAGGAGGAAGGAGGTCTTCAATCCATGAAGGATCTTCCCACAAGGGGGTCTTGAGTCTACTTGGGGGATCTTCTCCTAGGAGGCCTTGGTCTCCAATGGAGTAGGTACAAGGGGATGAGCAAAGCTCTATCTCCAAAATGAGTTATCACAATGCTAACCCTAAAACGTCGGTAGAGGAAGAGTATATATAGTCTAGGGGGCGAAGGGGTACATGGGCCTTCGGTCCGTTCTTTGTGCGCAAACATGCGTCGGATGTCCGGGCTGGGGGCTGGATGTCCAGCGGCTCACGTCGGGCTGGATGTCCGGGCTGGAGGCCGGATGCCCGGGCTGGCGGGGCCCGGTTTCTATGCTCTTTGTGTAGGAAGGGCTAGATTTCCGGGGCTGGGCCAGATGTCCGTTGCCTGTAGGCGGTCTTCGGCTGAGTTGCTGGTGTGGTTGACATCTCCAGGGGCCGGATGTCCGGGGCTTGTAGGCCTTCTCCGGTTCCTTCTGTCGTGCTCCTTCGTCCATGTACTTGAGGACTTGTCCGTCGTCACGAGCATCTCTGAGAGGGTGTTCTTCATACCTAATAACACATAGAATTTCGGCTTTAGGTAGTAGCCATGTCTCACGTGGGTAATACAGAATATCACTAAGGAGAGATGTCACCTCGGTCTCGAGAGCTCTTGCATGTGCTCGTGTCATCGGTCCACCTGGCACTTGGGGAGGTGTAGGTAGGTCCATGGGGATGACCATAGGATGCTCCGCATCATCTCCTCCCCCCTTTTGAAAGATCCGACCTCGGATCAAAAACCTCATCACCATGGTAGGGAGAGAGATCCTTGACGTTGAAGATATCGCTCATGTTGTACTTGTCGCGCGGTATGTCGATCTTGTATGCATTGTTGTTGTAGCGTGTGATCACCTTGAAGGGTCCATCGGCTCAAGGTAGTAGCTTGGACTTGCGTTCGTTGGGGGAGCGGTCCTTGCGAAGGTGTGGCCACACAAGATCTCCAATGTTGAATATCATGGGTTGCTTGTTGATGTTGAGCTTGGTCGCGAGGCGGTTTACTTGGCGCTCGATTGCTTTTCTTGTATCTCCATGCACCTTCTTGAGATAGCTCGCTCATGCACTCGCGTCCATGTTGATGCACTCTTGTAGAGGTAGCGGGAGAATGTCCAACTGGAACAATGGATTGAATCCATAGACGACCTCGAAGGGGGACTTGCCAGTAGTAGAGTGTCTTGCTCGATTGTAGGCGTACTCTGCGATGGGCAAGCATTCCTCTCACTCCTTGATGTTCTTTTTGATCAACACACGGAGGAGGGTTGATAGCGTCCGAATTGTGACCTTCGAATGGTCGTTGGTTTGTGGATGGTATGTGAATGAGAAGAGTAGCTTGATTCCGAGCTTGGCACATAGGGTGTTCCAAAAGTAGCTAAGGAATTTGATGTCACGGTCTGACACAATAGTCTTGGGCACTCCATGCAGACGCACAATTTCCCTACAAAAGAGATTTGTAACATGTGAAGCATCGTCTATCTTGTTATATGAAATAAAGTGTGCCATTTTAGAAAAATTGTCCACAACAACAAATACCGAATATTTTCCATTTTAAGTTCTTGGGAAACCAAGCACAAAGTCCATATTAATATCTTCCCATGGGTGATATGGAATAGGAAGTGACATATAGAGACCATGGCTTTGAGCTTTGGACTTAGCTTTGCGACATGCAGAGCATCAGGTGGTGTAGCGTGAGACGTCACGAAACATCTTGGGCCGAAAGTAGTTCTTGAAGAGCATAGTGAATGTCTTGTCATGTCCAAAGTGTCCCATAAGTCCTCCACCATGAGCCTTTTGCAAAAGCAATAAACGAAGAGAAGACTCGGGGGATACAAAGCTTGTTAGCTCTCATTAGATAATCATCCTTGATATAATATTGCTCCCAAGTGTGATGCATTAGACATTTTGCGTAAGGAATGGCAAATGAAACATCATGCGCATACAAGTCTTTAATGTGCTCAAATCCTATGACATTCAATTCAAATTGAGTTACAAGCATGCACTTGCAGGAAAGAGCATCCGCCACAACATTTTTCTTGCCTTTGATGTACTTGGTAACATAAGGAAATGACTCAGTGAACTCACTCCATTTGGCATGTCGCTTATTCAATTTTGTTTGACCTTTAAGGTATTTAAGCGTCTCATGGTCTGTATGGATGACAAATTCACGAGGGTGAGGATAATGCTCCCACACATGCAAGACTCTCACTAAAGCATACAACTCTTTGTCATAAATGGGGTAGTTAAGCTGCGCTCCAAAAAGTTTCTCACTAAAGTATGTGATTGGGCGCTTCTGTTGCATCAACACACCTACTATGCCATTACCACCAGCGTCGCAATGCACTTCAAAAGTTTTATCAAAATTGGGCATTGCAAGCAATGGACCATGTGTAAGCAAATTCTTAAGATCATGAAATGCGTTATCTCGGGGTGGTCCCCAAACAAATGATGCATTCTTTTTTACTTAATGCGTGCAATGGTGCTAAAATCCTTCACAAAGTGTTGATAAAATCCGGTTAAACCAAGGAAGCTACGCACTTGTTGCAAGTTGGTTGGTTGTGGCCAAGATTTAATAGCATCAATTTTAGCTTCATCAACATGAACACCCTTAGAAGACACAACAAAGCCCAAGAAAACAAGCTTGTCAACACCAAATGTGCATGTCTCCATATTAGCATAAAGTTGCTCATTTCGAAGAGTTTGCAAAACGGTCCCAAGATGGGTGGCTTGGTCTTCTGGAGATTCGCTAAACACAAGTATACCATCAAAGTAGACCACAACACATATGGCAATGTATTTGCGAAGAACGTAATGCATCACACGCATGAAAGTGTTAGGTGCCTCAGATAAGCCCATAGGCATGACTAACCACTCATATAAGCCAAACTTGGTTTTGAAAGCGATTTTCCATTCATCACCCTCTTGAACGTGAATTTGTTAATAGACACTTTTAAGATCAATTTTTGAGAAGATGGTGGCTTTGCTAAGCTCATCTAGCATATCGTCAAGGCGTGGAATGGGATGCACAACTCAATCCTACGCACATGCAGCAAGCGATCGAAATTCCGGGCAGTCGATCGGCGTCCAGCGTTGCCCCTTATAAAATCTAAATAAATATGTTGAAGAGCAATAAAAGCGAGACTATCAAGACAGAAAAAAGAAGATACACCCTTTAAACAAAAGGGGGGAAAGTACTTATACTTAGAGCATCTCTAGCAGATCCTGTATACCCCGTCCTGCAAAAATTGGTTTAAAGAATACCGCAAAACATTTTTCGTATTTTTATGGTATGACCTTTTTCCCGGCAGAACAGATCTCGTAAAATATTTCATTGTCCCGGTAAAATTGCACAAACCCCACTAGAAAAGGTCCATTAAATTACAATTCGATCCGTCTCGACCGCGCGCGCATCTTGCCGGTGACAGCGCCGCCATGGAGCAAGACGAGGACCACAGGGACGGACGCGACGAGCAGGCAGCAGCTAGCTCGCGGCGACGGCGTCTGATAACCCACAAGTATAGGGGATCGCAACAGTTTTCGAGGGTAGAGTATTCAACCCAAATTTACTGATTCGACACAAGGGGAGCCAAAGAATATTCTCAAGTATTAGCAGTTGAGTTGTCAATTCAACCACACTTGGATAACTTAATATCTGCAGCAAAGTATTTAGTAGCAAAGTAATATGATAGTAGCGGTAACAGTGGCAAAAGTAACAGTAGCAGTTTTGGTTTTGTAGTGATTGTAACAGTAGCGACGGAAGAGTAAATAAGCGAAGAACAATATGTGAAAAGCTCGTAGGCATTGGATCGGTGATGGAGAATTATGTCGGATGCGATTCCTCATGCAATAGTTATAACATAGGGTGACACAGAACTAGCTCCAATTCATCAATGTAATGTAGGCATGTATTCCGAATATAGTCATACATGCTTATGGAAAAGAACTTGCATGACATCTTTTGTCCTACCCTCCCGTGGCAGCGGGGTCCTATTGGAAACTAAGGGATATTAAGGCCTCCTTTTAATAGAGTACCGGACCAAAGCATTAACACTTAGTGAATGCACGAACTCCTCAAACTACGGTCATCACCGGTAATGATCCCGGTTATTGTCACTTCGGGGTTAACGGATCATAACACATAATAGGTGACTATAGACTTGCAAGATAGGATCAAGAACTCACATATATTCATGAAAACATAATAGGTTCAGATCTAAAATCATGGCACTCGGGCCCTAGTGACAAGCATTAAGCATAGCAAAGTCATAGCAACATCAATCTCAGAACATAATGGATACTAGGGATCAAACCCTAACAAAACTAACTCGATTACATGGTAAATCTCATCCAACCCATCACCGTCCAGCAAGCCTACGATGGAATTACTCATGCACGGCGGTGAGTATCATGAAATTGGTGATGGAGGAAGGTTGATGATGACGATGGCGACGGATTCCCCTCTCCGGAGCCCCGAACGGACTCCAGATCAGCCCTCCCGAGAGAGATTAGGGCTTGGCGGCGGCTCCATATCGTAAAACGCGATGAATCATTCTCTCTGATTTTTTTTCTCCCCGAACGTGAATATATAGAGTTGGAGTTGAGGTCGGTGGAGCACCAGGGGGCCCACGAGGCAGGGGGCGCGCCCCCCACCCTCGTGGACAGGGTGTGGCCCAGGGGGGTAGGCGCGCCTTGATTCTTTCGCCAGTATTTTTTATTAATTCCAAAAATATTCTCCGTGAAGTTGCAGGTCATTCCGAGAACTTTTATTTCTGCACAAAAATAACACCATGGCAGTTCTGCTAAAAACAGCGTCAGTCCGGGTTAGTTCCATTCAAATCATGCAAGTTAGAGTCCAAAACAAGGGCAAGAGTGTTTGGAAAAGTAGATACGATGGAGACGTGTCAACTCCCCCAAGCTTAAACCTTTGCTTGTCCTCAAGCAGTTCAGTTGATAAACTGAAAGTGATAAAGAAAAACTTTTACAAACTCTGTTTGCTCTTGTTGTTGTAAATATGTAAAGCCAGCATTCAAGTTTTCAGCAAAGATTATGAACTAACCATATTCGCAATAACATTTAGGTCTCATATTTACTCATATCAATGGCATAATCAACTAGCGAGCCATAATAATAAATCTCGGATGACAACACTTTCTCAAAACAATCATAATATGATATAACAAGATGGTATCTCGCTAGCCCTTTCTGAGACCGCAAAACATAAATGCAGAGCACCTCTGAAGATCAAGGACTAACTAAACATTGTAATTCATGGTAAAAGAGATCCAATCATAGTCATACCGAATGTAAATTAATAGTAATGGATGCAAATGACACAGGTGCTCTCTAGCTGGTGCTTTTTAATAAGAGGGTGATGACTCAACATAAAAGTAAAGAGATAGGCCCTTCGCAGAGGGAAGCAGGGATTTGTAGAGGTGCCAGAGCTCGATTTTAAAGCAGAGATGAATAATATTTTGAGCGGCATACTTTCATTGTCAACATAACAACCGAGAGATCTCGATATCTTCCATGCTACACACATTATAGGCGGTTCCCAAACAGAATGGTAAAGTTTATACTCCCCCACCACCAACAAGCATCAATCCATGGCTGGCTCGAAACAACGAGTGCCTCCAACTAGCAACAGCCTTGGGGGAGTTTTGTTTGCAATTATTTCGATTTGATTTGCTTAAAGCATGGGACTGGGCATCCCGGTGACCAGCCATTTTCTCGTGAGTGAGGAGCGGAGTCCACTCCTCTTGAGAATAACCCGCCTAGCATGGAAGCTACAGACAGCCCTAGTTGATACATGAGCTATTCGAGCATACAAAACAGAATTTCATTTGAAGGTTTAGAGTTTGGCACATACAAATTTACTTGGAACGGCAGGTAGATACCGCATATAGGAAGGTATAGTGGACTCATATGGAATAACTTTGGGGTTTTATGGAAGTGGATGCACAAGCAGTATTCCCGCTTAGTACAAGTGAAGGCTAGAAAAATACTGGGAAGCGACCAACTAGAGAGCGACAACAGTCATGAACATACATTAAAATTAATAAACATTGAGTGCAAGCATGAGTAGGATATAATCCACCATGAACATAAATATCGTGGAGGCTATGTTGATTTTGTTTCAACTACATGCGTAAACATGTGCCAAGTCAAGTCACTCGAATCGTTCAAAGGAGGATACCACCCTATCATACCACATCACAACCATTTTAATAGCAAGTTGGCACGCAAGGTAAACCATTATAAACTCCTAGCTAATTAAGCATGGCATAAGCAACTATAATCTCTAATTGTCATTGCAAACATGTTTATTCATAATAGGCTGAATCAGGAACGATGAACTAATCATATTTACAAAAACAAGAGAGGTCGAGTTCATACCAGCTTTTCTTATCTCAATCAGTCCATCATATATCGTCATTATTGCCTTTCACTTGCACGACCGAACGATGTGACTAATAATAATAGTGCACGTGCATTGGACTAAGCTGGAATCTGCAAGCATTTGGTACAAAGGAGAAGACAAAGTAATATGGGCTCTTGGTTAAATAAACAATAATGCATATAAGAGCCACTTCAACATTTTCATTATGGTCTTCTCCTCTCGACCCCCAAAGAAAATAAAATAAATAAAACTATTTACACGGGAAAGCTCCCAACAAGCAAAAGAAGAACGAGAAATATTTTTGGGTTTTCTTTTAATTATTACTACTACCGGCATGGAAAGTAAAGTAGCTAAAAGCTGCAACTAATTTTTTTTGTTTTTCTTAAGGTTTATCAAACACACAAGAAGAAAGCATAAAAAGGAAATAAACTAGCATGGATAGTGCAGTGAAAAAGTATGAGCACCGACAACTAGAATGAGTGTGTGAACATGAATGTAATGTCGGTGAGAAATACGTACTCCCCCAAGCTTAGGCTTTTGGCCTAAGTTGGTCTATGGCCACGGCTGGCTTGGCGGATATCCAAAGTTATAGTTGGGGTCGTACTGAGAGGCAGCAGCTATTGCCTCATGAGCTGCAGCTTGGAGGCGGGCTGCCTCCGTCCTCCTCTTATACTCGTTCGCCTCCTCCCTGGTTATAATATATCTCCCTTTTGCGTGAAAGTCAAAGAAAGCAGGAACAGGGAGAGCAGCATGGAAAATGCGACGCCTATCAAACATTAGTCGGTACTGGAGAGGCTGTTCAGTCCTCTCAATAATTGATGGTGAACCATAGCATCATAATCTAGATAAGTGGGTGGCAATTCCATATCATTTTCATGTATGGGTATCTCAAGAAAGTTAGCCACACGGGTTGCATAAATCCCCCCAAACAAGTCTCCACTTAAACCATTATTATGCAACCTCCGTGCAACAATGACCCCCAAGTTATATTGTTTATCTCCTAAAACAGCACTCTTGAGAACACTAAGATCAGGGACACACATGTGACATGCTTCATCTTTACCATTTATACACCTACCTATGAAGAGCAAAATAATGTATAGCAGGAAAATGAATGCTCCCTATGGTAGCTTGTGTTATGTCTCTAGATTCCCCCACTGTAATACTAGCAAGAAAATCTCTAAACTCATATTTGCGAGGTTCACTAGCACTACCCCATTGTGGAAGTTTGCAAGTAGTATTAAAATCCTCTAAGTCCATAGTGTAAGATTTGCCGTGGATATCAAATAGGACAGTGTGAGAATTATGTGAAGATGAAAATTTGAACCTTCTCA
Organism: Aegilops tauschii subsp. strangulata; assembly: GCF_002575655.3. NCBI lineage: Eukaryota > Viridiplantae > Streptophyta > Magnoliopsida > Poales > Poaceae > Aegilops > Aegilops tauschii. Next base: position 171,750,181 of record NC_053039.3, read on the forward strand.
CAAAGGAATCAGTTAGGTAGTAATACTGACGGCACTTATCTAGCATGAAGCCCTCTAGTTCGGCATTACGCACATATGCGTCAAATTCCTCCTTAATTCCTGCCTGGACCATGAAATCTTCCGACGACCATTCACAAGGCCGCACTTGAGCTTCTCTTAGTGGTTCATGGTCCGGCTCACGCAGTGCGGGCCTGGGTCCTTGCTTCCTTGAAGAACCACCTTGGAACAATTTCCTAGACATATTTCTTCCTCTGAAAAATTTCTGAAAATATTAATAACTCAAAATAAAAGTGAACCAAACTCAACAAAATTGGTAGCAACTACTCCTACAAGTGCCTAGAGACTATATCATGCATTAGAACTACTTGGGACCATATAAATTTGACATGCAAGCTCAAGAACAAGGTCACCTAGGCAGCAAAAATTTGCAATGAATAAAGCACTAGAACAAAAACTAATTGGACCATTGGAGGAGTCACATACCAAAGAACAATCTCCCAAAGCAGTTTGTGAGTGGAGCTTTGAGCAAGGAGATCGAAAATCGCAGCAAAATGAGCAAGAACTCATGCTTGAGTTGGTTGGTGATTTTTTGGGAGGACGAAGGAGTGTGTGGTGGCTGGAATAAGTGCAGGGGAGCTACTAGGGGCCCACATGGCAGGGGGGCGCGCCTAGGGGGTGGGCGTGCCCTGCACCCTCGTGGCCAGGTGCTTGCTCCCCCTGGTGTGTTCTTAGTGCCAGATATTCTCAAATATTCTAGAAAAAAACATATTTCATTTTCGGGGTATTTGGAGAACTTTTATTTTTGAGGTATTTTTTATTGCATGGATAATTCAGAAAACAGACAAAAAAATACTATCTTTGCTTTATTTAATCTAAATAACAGAAAGTAAAAGGAGGGTACAGAAGGTTGTGCTTTCTAACTTCATCCATCTCATGCTCATCAAAAGGAATCCACTAACAAGGTTGATCAAGTCTTGTTAACAAACACATTCCGAATAACCTGGAACCGGAGAAATTTCGAATAACACTATGTTACCTCAACGGGGATATGCACATCCCCAACAATAAGAATATCATATTTCTTCTTGACAGTAGGAAGAGGAAATTCAAAACCTCCAATAGTAATCGATGGAATTTTTCCAATAGAATTGATATTGTGGACTTGAGGTTATTTCTTCGGAAAGTGTACCGTATGCTCATTTCCATTAACATGAAAAGTGACATTGCCTTTGTTGCAATCAATAACAGCCCCTGCAGTATTCAAAAAGGGTCTACCAAGGATAATCGACATACTATCGTCCTCGGGAATATCAAGAATAACAAAGTCCATTAAAATAGTAACATTTGCAACCACAACAGGCACATCCTCACAAATACCGACAGGTATAGCAGTTGATTTATCAGCCATTTGCAAAGATATTTCAGTAGGTGTCAACTTATTCAAATCAAGTCTACGATATAAAGGAGAGAGGCATAACACTAACACTGGCTCCAAGATCACATGAAGTAGTTCTAACATAGTTTCTTTTAATGGAGCATGGTATAGTTGGTACTCCTGGATCTCCTAGTTTCTTAGGTATTCCACCCTTAAAAGTATAATTAGCAAGCATGGTGGAAATTTCAGCTTTCGGTATCTTTCTCTTATTTGTAACAATATCCTTCATATACTTAGCATAAGGGTTCATTTTAAGCATATTAGTAAAGCGCACACGCAAGAAGATAGGTCTAATCATTTCAGCAAAGCGCTCAAAATCCTCATCATCCTTTTTCTTGGATGGTTTAGGAGGAAAGGGCATGGGTTTCTGAACCCATGGTTCTCTTTCTTTGCCATGCTTCCTAGCAACAAAGTCTCTCTTATCATAACATTGATTCTTTGATTGTGGGTTATCAAGATCAACAGCAGGTTCAATTTCTACATCATTGTCATTACTAGGTTGAGCATCAACATGAACATTATCATTAACATTATCACTAGGTTCATGTTCATCACCAGATTGTCTTTCAGCATCAGAGATAGAAATATCATTGGGATTCTCAGGTGTGTCTACAACAGGTTCACTAGAAGCATGCAAAGTCCTATCATTTTTCTTTTTCTTCTTCTTAGAAGGACTAGGTGCATCAACATTAGTTCTCTGAGAATCTTGCTCAATTCTCTTAGGGTGGCCCTCAGGATACAAAGGTTCCTGAGTCATTTTGCCCCCTCTAGTCATAACTCTAACAGCATTATCATTCTTCTTACTATGTAATTCATTGAGCAAATCATTTTGAGCTTTAAGCACCTGTCCTACTTGAGTGGTAACCATAGAAGCATGTTTACTAATGAGTTTAAGTTCACCATTAACACTAGCCATATAATCACTCAAGTGCTCAATCATATAAGCATTATGTTTCAATTGTCTACCAACATAAGCGTTGAAGTTTTCTTGTTTAACAATAAAATTATCAAACTCATCTAAGAATTGGCTAGCAGACTTATAACGAGGAATATCACCTTCATCAAATCTATAGAGAGAATTTACCTTTACTACCTGTGCCGGGTTAACAAGACCATGTATTTCTTCAACAGGCGGCAAATTAAGACCATGTATTTCTTCAATAGGAGGTAAATTCTTAACATCTTCAGTTTTAATACCTTTTTCTTTCCTAGATTTCTTTGCCTCTTGCATATCTTCAGGACTGATAAATAGAATACCCCTTTTCTTTGGAGTTGGCTTAGGAATTGGTTCAGGAAGTGTCCAATTATTTTCATTAGTCAACATATTATTCAATAGTAATTTAGCTTGATCAACTGTTCTTTCCCAGAAAACACAACCAACACAACTATCCAGGTGGTCTCTCGAAGCATCGGTTAGTCCATTATAAAAGTTATTAAGTATTTCATTTTTCTTGAGAGGGTGATCAGGCGAAGCATTAAGTAATTGGAGAAGCCTCCCCCAAGCTTGTGGGAGACTCTCTTCTTCAATTTGCACAAAATTATATATTTCCCTTAAAGCAGCTTGTTTCTTATGAGCGAGGAAATATTTAGCAGAGAAGTAATAAATCTTATCCTCGGGACTACGCACACAACCAGGATCAAGAGAATTAAACCATATCTTAGCATCGCCCTTTAATGAGAACAGAAATAATTTAAGGATATAGTAGTAGCGAGTTTTCTCATCATTAGTGAACAGGGTGGCTATATCATTTAATTTAGTAAGATGTGCCACAACAGCTTCAGATTCATAGCCATAAAAAGGATCAGATTCAACCAAAGTAATTATCTCAGGATCAACAGAGAAATCATAATCCTTATCAGTTACAAAGATAGGTGAAGTAGCAAAAGCAGGGTCATATTTCATTCTAGCATTCAGAGATTTTTCTTTCAGCTTAGCTAATAATTTCTTAAGATCACTCTTATCATTACAAGCAAGAAAGTCTCTAGCAGTTTCTTCATCCATAACATAACCCTTAGGTACAACAGGCAATTCATATCTAGGGGGAGAATCTTCATCATCACTTTCATCAATATTATCAGTTTCAGTAATTTCATTCTCTCTAGCCCTAGCAAGTTGTTCATCAAGAAATTCACCTAGTGGCACAGTAGTATCAAGCATAGAAGTAGTTTCATTATAAGTATCATGCATAGCAGAAGTGGCATCATCAATAACATGTGACATATCAGAATTAATAGCAGAAGCAGGTTTAGGTGTCGCAAGCTTACTCAAAACAGAAGGTGAATCAAGTGCAGAGCTAGATGGCAGTTCCTTACCTCCCCTCATAGTTGAGGAAAAAATCTTAGTTCTTTCATCTTTCAAGTTCCTCATAGTGATCAGCAGATATAAATCCCAAGTGACTCAAAGAATAGAGCTATGCTCCCCGGCAACAGCGCCAAAAAATAGTCTTGATAACCCACAAGTATAGGGGATCGCAACAGTTTTCGAGGGTAGAGTATTCAACCCAAATTTATTGATTCAACACAAGGGGAGCCAAAGAATATTCTCAAGTATTAGCAGTTGAGTTGTCAATTCAACCACACCTGGATAACTTAATATCTGCAGCAAAGTATTTAGTAGCAAAGTAATATGATAGTAGCGGTAACAGTGGCAAAAGTAACAGTAGCAGTTTTGGTTTTGTAGTGATTGTAACAGTAGTGGCGGAAAAGTAAATAAGCGAAGAACAATATGTGAAAAGCTCATAGGCATTGGATCGGTGATGGAGAATTATGCCGGATGCGATTCCTCATGCAATATTTATAACATAGGGTGACACAGAACTAGCTCCAATTCATCAATGTAATGTAGGCATGTATTCCGAATATAGTCATACATGCTTATGGAAAAGAACTTGCATGACATCTTTTGTCCTACTCTCCCGTGGCAGCGGGGTCCTATTGGAAACTAAGGGATATTAAGGCCTCCTTTTAATAGAGTACCGGACCAAAGCATTAACACTTAGTGAATGCACGAACTCCTCAAACTACGGTCATCACCGGTAATGATCCCGGTTATTGTCACTTCGGGGTTAACGGATCATAACACATAATAGGTGACTATAGACTTGCAAGATAGGATCAAGAACTCACATATATTCATGAAAACATAATAGGTTCAGATCTAAAATCATGGCACTCGGGCCCTAGTGACAAGCATTAAGCATAGCAAAGTCATAGCAACATCAATCTCAGAACATAATGGATACTAGGGATCAAACCCTAACAAAACTAACTCGATTACATGGTAAATCTCATCCAACCCATCACCGTTCAGCAAGCCTACGATGGAATTACTCACGCACGGCGGTGAGTATCATGAAATTGGTGATGGAGGAAGGTTGATGATGACGATGGCGACGGATTCCCCTCTCCGGAGCCCCGAACGGACTCTAGATCAGCCCTCCCGAGAGAGATTAGGGCTTGGCGGTGGCTCCGTATCGTAAAATGCGATGAATCCTTCTCTCTGATTTTTTCTCCCCGAACGTGAATATACAGAGTTGGAGTTGAGGTCGGTGGAGCACCAGGGGGCCCACGAGGCAAGGGGCGCGCCCAGGGGGTAGGCACGCCCCCCACCCTCGTGGACAGGGTGTGGGCCCCCTGGCCTTGATTCTTTCGCCAGTATTTTTTATTAATTCCAAAAATATTATCCGTGAAGTTTCAGGTCATTCCGAGAACTTTTATTTCTGCATAAAAATAACACCATGGCAGTTCTGCTGAAAACAGCGTCAGTCCGGTTAGTTCCATTCAAATCATGCAAGTTAGAGTCCAAAACAAGGGCAAAAGTGTTTGGAAAAGTAGATACGACGGAGACGTAAGCGTCTAGCTTGCTCGCCATGCAGCGGGTTCTAGCTAGCTAACTCGCTCACTCGCGGCGCAGCGGCAACTAGCTAGCCCGCAGTGGTGACAACAACAACAACAGCTAGCTAGCTCGCGAGCGGCGATGGCGACGTGCAGCGACAACAGCGAGATTTTGCGTGCTTGAAGCTCGTACTAATCTTAGGCCCGACAATTGTTTTCTTGATGTCCATTGTTGTTGTTTGATATGTATTGTTGTTCTTAATCAGATGTGGTGGATCCTGGTTCTATAGCTGTGCTTCGATTTTTCATGTTTGAGTATGCACTGTGTCTCCTCGCCCGTGACCATGACGAAAGCAGGCATGGATGCACCGCTACAGAAACGCCACATGTCAAGGACGACAAGCTTACCGATATGTTTTCATTCACCAGTGTCTCGTGCACACAACAATACACACATGTAGGCAATGAGGATGCACACCAGTCTAAAAGGAGTAATATAGCACTATGCGTATGCAGATTCGGGAGTGGACGCCTAACCGGACTAGCGACGACGATCAGGCGCATGGTGCACGTAGCGGACACCAGCAGGCAGGATGCACATCTAGATGCCATCAGCAAGGGTGTCTTGACGATGATTGGCAGCAACCACATTAAGTGGCGAGTGACGATTTGATCCCATGGATTCAAGGGTGATCGGAGAACCACCAGCGTCGTTGCTACCTCTTGAGCATTGCGTTGGTTTTCCCTTGAAGAGGAAAGGGTGATGTAGTAAAGTAGCGTAAGTATTTCCCTTAGTTTTTGAGAACCAAGGTATCAATCCAGTAGGAGACCACACTCGAGTCCCATGCACCTACACAAACAAATAAGAACCTCGCAACCAACGCGATAAAGGGGTTGTCAATCCCTTCACGGTCACTTACGAGAGTGAGATCTGATAGATATGATAAGATAATATTTTTGGTATTTTTATGATAAAGAGAAATAAAGATGCAAAGTAAAATAAACGGCAATAGAAATAGCTAAGTGTTGAAAGATTAATATGATGGAAAATAGAACCGGGGGCCATAGGTTTCACTAGTGGCTTCTCTCAAGATAGCATAAGTATTACGGTGGGTAAACGAATTACTGTCGAGCAATTGATAGAATTGAGCATAATTATGAGAATATCTAGGTATGATCATGTATATAGGCATCACGTCCGTGACAAGTAGACCGAAACGATTCTGCATCTACTATTATTACTCCACACATCGACCGCTATCCAGCATGCATCTAGAGTATTAAGTTCATAAGAACAGAGTAACGCTTTAAGCAAGATGACATGATGTAGAGGGATAAACTCATGCAATATGATATAAACCCCATCTTTTTATCCTCGATGGCAACAATACAATACGTTTCGTTTCCCCTACTGTCACTGGGATCGAGCACCGCAAGATTGAACCCAAAGCTAAGCACTTCTCCCATTGCAAGAAAGATCAATCTAGTAGGCCAAACCAAACTGATAATTCGAAGAGACTTGCAAAGATAACCAATCATACATAAAAGAATTCAGAGGAGATTCAAATATTGTTCATAGATAATCTTGATCATAAACCCACAATTCATCGGATCTCGACAAACACACCGCAAAAGAAGAGTACATCAAATAGATCTCTAAGAGAATCGAGTAGAACTTTGTATTGAGATCCAAAGAGAGATAAGAAGCCATCTAGCTAATAACTATGGACCCGGAGGTTTGAGGTAAACTACTCACACATCATCGGAGAGGCTATGGTGTTGATGTAGAAGCCCTCCGTGATCAATGCCCCCTCCGGCAGGACGCCGGAAAAGGACCCAAGGTGGGATCTCACGGGTACAGAAGGTTGCGGCGGTGGAATTAGGTTTTCGTGGGTGCTTCTGATGGTTTGGGGGTACGTAGGTATATATAGGAGGAAGAAGTAGGTCGGTGGAGCCACGAGGGGCCCGCGAGGGTGGAGGGCGCGCCCTGGGGGGTAGGCGTGCCCCCTACCTCGTGGCTTCCTCGTCTGTTGCTTGACATCCACTCCAAGTCCTCTGGATCACGTTTGTTCCGAAAATCACGTTCCCGAAGGTTTCATTCTGTTTGGACTCCGTTTGATATTCTTTTTCTGCGAAACACTGAAATAGGCAAAAAACAGCAATTTGGGTTGGGCCTCCGGTTAATAGGTTAGTCCCAAAAATAATATAAAAGTGTATAATAAAGCCCACTAATCATCCAAAACAGAATATAATATAGCATGGAACAATCAAAATTTATAGATACGTTGGAGACGTATCAAGCATCCCCAAGCTTAATTCCTGCTCGTCCTTGAGTAGGTAAATGATAAAAACAGAATTTTTGATGTGGAATGCTACTTAGCATAATTTTCAATGTAACCCTCTTATCTGTGGTATGAATATTCAGATCCGAAAGATTCAAGATAAAAGTTTAATATTGACATAAAAGTAATAATACTTCAAGCATACTAACTAAGCAATTATGTCTTCTCAAAATAACATGGCCAAAGAAAGTTCATTCCTACAAAATCATATAGTTTGGTCATGCTCCATTTTCGTCACACAAGAATGCTCTCATCATGCACAACCCCGATGACAAGCCAAGCAATTGTTTCATACTTTAGTAATCTCAAACTTTTTTCAACTTTCACGCAATACATGAGCGTGAGCCATGGATATAGCACTATGGGTGGAATAGAATATAATGATTGGGGTTATGTGGAGAAGACAGAAAAGAAGAAAGTCTCACATCAACGCGGCTAATCAACGGGCTATGGAGATGCCCATCAATTGATGTTAATGTGAGGAGTAGGGATTGCCATGCAACGGATGCACTAGAGCTATAAATGTATGAAAGCTCAACAAAAGAAACTAAGTGGGTGTGCATCCAACTTGCTTGCTCACGAAGACCTAGGGCATTTGAGGAAGCCCATTGTTGGAATATACAAGCCAAGTTCTATAACGAAAAATTCCCACTAGTATATGAAAGTGACAAAACAAGAGACTCTCTATCATAAAGATCATGGTGCTACTTTGAAGCACAAGTGTGGAAAAATATAGTAGCATTGCCCCTTTTTATTTTCTTTTTTTTGCCTTTTTTTTCTTTCGGCCTTTCTCTTTTTTTGGAACAATGCTCTATGAATGATGATCATCACACTTCTATTTATTTACAACTCAATGATTACAACTCGATACTAGAACAAAGTATGACTCTATATGAATGCCTCCGGCGGTGTACCGGGATGGGCAATGAATCAAGAGTGACATGTATGAAATAATATGCATGGTGGCTTTACCACAAATACGATGTCAACTACATGATCATGCAAGGAAATATGACAATGATGAACGTGTCATGATAAACGGAATGGTGGAAAGTTGCATGGCAATATATCTCGGAATGGCTATGGAAATGCCATAATAGGTAGGTATGGTGGCTGTTTTGAGGAAGATATAAGGAGGCTTATGTGTGATAGAGCGTATCGTATCACGGGGTTTGGATGCACCGGCGAAGTTTGCACCAACTCTCAAGGTGAGAAAGGGCAATGCACGGTACCGAAGAGGCTAGCAATGATGGAAGGGTGAGAGTGCGTATAATCCATGGACTCAACATTAGTCATAAAGAACTCACATACTTATTGCAAAAATCTACAAGTCATCAAAAACCAAGCACTACGCGCATGCTCCTAGGGGGATAGATTGGTAGGAAAAGACCATCGCTCGTCCCCAACCGCCACTCATAAGGAGGACAATCAAAGAACACCTCATGTTTCAAATTTGTAACACAACGTTTACCATACATGCATGCTACGGGATTTGCAAACTTCAACACAAGTATTTCTCAAATTCACAACTACTCAACTAGCACAACTTTAATATCACTACCTCCATATCTCAAAACAATCATCAAGCATCAAACTTCTCTTAGTATTCAACACACTCATAAGAAAGTTTTTACTGATCTTGAATACCTAGCATATTAGGACTAATTTCACAATTAAAGCAAATTACCATGATGTTTTGTAGGACTCTCAAAATAATATAAGTGAAGCATGAGAGAACAATAATTTCTATAAAACAAATCCACCACCGTGCTCTAAAAGATATAAGTGAAGCACTAGAGCAAAAACTATATAGCTCAAAAGATATAAGTGAAGCACATAGAGTATTCTAATAAATTCCGAATCATGTGTGTCTCTCTCAAAAGGTGTGTACAGCAAGGATGATTGTGGTAAACTAAAAATCAAAGACTCAAATCATACAAGACGCTCCAAGCAAAACACATATCATGTGGTGAATAAAAATATAGCTCCAAGTAAAGTTACCGATGGACGAAGACGAAAGAGGGGATGCCTTCCGGGGCATCCCCAAGCTTTGGCTTTTTGGTGTCCTTAGATTACCTTGGGGTGCCATGGGCATCCCCAAGCTTAGGCTCTTGCCACTCCTTGTTCCATAATCCATTAAATCTTTACCCAAAACTTGAAAACTTCACAACACAAAACTTAAAGAAAATCTCACGAGCTCCGTTAGCGAAAGAAAACAAAACACCACTTCAAGGTACTGTAATGAACTCATTCTTTATTTGTATTGGTGTTAAACCTACTGTATTCCAACTTCTCTATGGTTTATAAACTATTTTACTAGCCATAGATTCATCAAAATAAACAAACAACACACGAAAAACAGAATCTGTCAAAAACAGAACAGTCTGTAGTAATCTGTAACTAATGCAAACTTCTGGAACTCTAAAACTTCTATCAAAATAGGACGACCTAAATAATTTTTTTATTGATCTGCTGCAATTGGAATCAGTATTTTATCACGTTCTGGTGATTTTTAACAATTGTTTTCGTGAACAGAAAGTTTCTGGAATTTTCTGCAAGATCAAATAACTATCATCCAAGAAGTTCCTATAGGTTTAACTTGGCACAAACACTAATTGAAACACAAAAACAAATCTAACCAGAGGCTAGATCAAATATTTATTCCTAAACAGAACCAAAAAACTAAAAACTAAAAATAAAATTGGGTTGCCTCCCAACAAGCGCTATCGTTTAACGCCCCTAGCTAGGCATGCAAGGATAGATCTAGGTATTGCCATCTTTGGTAGGCAATCCATAAGTGGCTCTCATAAGAGATTCATAAGATAATTTAATTTTCTTTCTAGGGAAGTGTTCTATGCCTTTCCTTAACGGAAATTGGAATCTAATATTCCCTTCCTTCATATCAATAATTGCACCAATCATTCTAAGGAAAGGTCTACCAGGAATAATAGGACATGAAGGATTACAATCTATATCAAGAACAATAAAATCTACGGGCACGTAGTTCCTATTTGCAACAATAAGAACATCATTAATTCTTCCCATAGGTTTCTTAATAGTGAAATCCGCAAGGTGTAAGTTTAAAGAGCAATCATCAAATTCGCGGAAACCTAACAAATCACACAAAGTTTTTGGAATCGTGGAAACACTAGCACCCAAATCACACAAAGCATAGCATTCATGATCTTTAATTTTAATTTTAATAGTAGGTTCCCACTCATCATAAAGTTTCTAGGGATAGAAACTTCCAACTCAAGGTTTTCTTCATAAGATTGCATTAAAGCATCAACGATATGTTTAGTACAAGCTTTATTTTGATTATAAGCATGAGGAGAATTTAGCACGGATTGCAACAAGGAAATACAATCTATAAAAGAGCAATTATCATAATTAAATTTCTTGAAATCCAAAATAGTGGGTTCATTGATATCTAAAGTTTTGACCTCTTCAATCCCACCTTTACCAAATTTTGCATCAAGATCTAAAAACTCCGAATTTTTGGGACGCCTTCTAACTAAAGTTGACTCATCTCCAGTCCCATCATTATCAAGATTCATATTGCAAAACAAGGATATAATAGGGGACACATCAGTAACTTTTAGATCTTCATCTTTATTCTCGTAAAAATTAGAAGAACACGCTTTCACAAAGCAATCTTTCTTAGCACGCATCCTAGCGGTTCTTTCTTTGCACTCATCAATGGAAATTCTCATGGCTTTGAGAGACTCATTGATATCATGCTTAGGTGGAATAGATCTAAGTTTCAAAAAATCAACATCAAGAGAAATTCTATCCACGTTCCTAGCCAATTCGTCAACTTTAAGCAATTTTTCTTCAAGCAAAGCATTGAAATTCTTTTGAGAAATCATAAATTCTTTAACACTAGTCTCAAATTCAGAGGGCATCTTATTAAAATTTCCATAAGAGTTGTTGTAGGAATTACCATAATTATTAGAGGAATTACTAGGGAACCGCCTAGGATTAAAGTTTCCTCTATACGCGTTGTTACCAAAATTATTCCTACCAACAAAATTCACATCCATAGATTCATTATTATTCTCAATCAAGGAAGACAACGACATATCATTAGGATCAGAAGAAACACTCTTATTAGCAAATAATTTCATAAGTTCATCCATCTTTCCACTCAAACCATTAATTTTTTCTATCGCATGCACCTTTTTACTGGTAGATCTTTCGGTGTGCCATTAAGAATAATTAACCATAACATTATCTAGGAGTTTAGTAGCTTCTCCTAAAGTGATTTCCATAAAAGTGCCTCCCGCGGCCGAATCTAAAAGATTTCTAGAAGCAAAATTCAATCCGGCATAAAAATTTTGTATAATCATCCACAAATTCAAATCATGAGTAGGGCAATTACGTATCATTAATTTCATTCTCTCCCAAGCTTCTGCAACATGTTCATGATCAAGTTGCTTAAAATTCATAATATCATTTCTAAGAGAGATGATATTAGCGGGAGGAAAAATACTTAGAGATAAAAGCATCTTTGCACTTATTTCAAAAATCAATACTATTTTTAGGCAAAGACGAAAACCAAGTTTTAGCACGATCTCTAAGCGAAAACGGAAATAGTTTCAACTTAACAATATCATTGTCCACATCCTTCTTATTTTGCATATCACACAAATCAATAAAGCTATTTAGATGGGTAGCGGCATCTTCACTAGGAAGGCCGGGGAATTGATCTTTCATGACAAGATTCAGCAAAGCAGCATTAATTTCACAAGATTCAACATCGGTAAGAGGAGCAATCGGAGTGCTAAGAAAATCATTGTTGTTGGTATTGGTAAAGTCACACAATTTAGTGTTATCTTGAGCCATCGTGACAAGCAAGCGATCCAACACACGAGCAAACAAGAAGCGAGCGAAAAAAAGGCGAATGAAAAAGAGAGGGCGAATAAAACGGCAAGAGTGAAGTTGGGGAGAGGAAAACGAGAGGCAAATGGCAAATAATGTAATGCGAGGGATAAGAGTTTGTGATGGGTACTTGGTATGTCTTGACTTGTGCGTAGACTCCCCGGCAACGGCGCCAGAAATGGCTAGTTGCTGGGAGTCAAATCTTGACTTGACTTGGCGTAAGCCTCCCCGGCAACGGCGCCAGAAATCCTTCTTGCTACCTCTTGAGCACTGCGTTGGTTTTCCCTTGAAGAGGAAAGGGTGATGCAGTAAAGTAGCATAAGTATTTCCCTCAGTTTTTGAGAACCAAGGTATCAATCCAGTAGGAGACCACGCTCGAGTCCCACGCACCTACACAAACAAATAAGAACCTCGCAACCAACGCGATAAAGGGGTTGTCAATCCCTTCATGGTCACTTACGAGAGTGAGATCTGATAGATATGATAAGATAATATTTTTGGTATTTTTATGATAAAGAGAAATAAAGATGCAAAGTAAAATAAACGGCAATAGAAATAGCTAAGTGTTGGAAGATTAATATGATGGAAAATAGACCTGAGGGCCATAGGTTTCACTAGTGGCTTCTCTCAAGATAGCATAAGTATTACGGTGGGTAAACGAATTACTGTCGAGCAATTGATAGAATTGAACATAGTTATGAGAATATCTAGGTATGATCATGTATATAGGCATCACGTCCGTGACAAGTAGACCAAAACGATTCTGCATCTACTACTATTACTCCACACATCGACCGCTATCCAGCATGCATCTAGAGTATTAAGTTCATAAGAACAGAGTAACGCTTTAAGCAAGATGACATGATGTAGAGGGATAAACTCATGCAATATGATATAAACCCCATCTTTTTATCCTCGATGGCAACAATACAATACGTGTCGTTTCCCCTACTGTCACTGGGATCGAGCACTGCAAGATTGAACCCAAAGCTAAGCACTTCTCCCATTGCAAGAAAGATCAATCTAGTAGGCCAAACCAAACTGATAATTCGAAGAGACTTGCAAAGATAACCAATCATACATAAAAGAATTCAGAGGAGATTCAAATATTGTTCATAGATAATCTTGATCATAAACCCACAATTCATCGGATCTCGACAAACACACCGCAAAAAAAGAGTACATCAAATAGATCTCCAAGAGAATCGAGGAGAACTTTGTATTGAGATCCAAAGAGAGAGAAGAAGCCATCTAGCTAATAACTATGGACCCGAAGGTCTGAGGTAAACTACTCACACATCATCGGAGAGGCCATGGTGTTGATGTAGAAGCCCTCCGTGATCAATGCCCCCTCCGGCAGGACGCCGAAAAAGGCCCCAAGATGGGATCTCAAGGGTACAAAAGGTTGCGGCGGTGGAATTAGGTTTTCGTGGGTGCTTCTGATGGTTTGGGGGTATGTATGTATATATAGGAGGAGGAAGTAGGTCGGTGGAGCCACGAGGGGCCCACGAGGGTGGAGGGCGCGCCCTGGGGGGTAAGGCACGCCCCCTACCTCGTGGCTTCCTTGTCTGTTGCTTGACGTCCACTCCAAGTCCTCTGGATCACGTTTGTTCCGAAAATCACGTTCCCGAAGGTTTCATTCTGTTTGGACTCCGTTTTATATTCTTTTTCTGCGAAACACTGAATTAGGCAAAAAACAACAATTTGGGCTGGGCCTCCGGTTAATAGGTTAGTCCCAAAAATAATATAAAAGTGTATAATAAAGCCCATTAATCATCCAAAACAGAATATAATATAGCACGGAACAATCAAAAATTATAGATATGTTGGAGACGTATCAGTCGTCCTTGACGCCCGTCGACCAAAGTGACAATTGTGTTGGATTCACTGATTGCTCACATGATGGGTGGATGTGTTGCTGGATCCGAGTGGCACCGCAATGGCATCCATAGTCAGCACGACGTAGACAAGGCCGCTCGGTTGCCTGCAATCCCGCTTCAGGTAGCAAAAGCTGGGCTGCGGGAGATATCAGAGGCCGGAGCTGCCAGGCCTAGGGGAGGATGTCGGCGTTGGATCGTCGGACACTGGGTGGGGCAAATTAGACTCACGGCGGCGGGACGCCATAGGCGGCGGCGAGTTGACCTTTGTAGCCTTGACCATCATCCAGTAAGATAGACGGGGATCTCGATCGAGGAGAGTTTGTCTCTTGGACAGGCTCCACCTGCTCTTTCTGGAAGCAGCCTAGCGGCGATATGGTCACTCGGCGGGATTTTTATGGAGGAACAGGCGTACCGGAGAGAGATGGGAAGATACACATTGTTGGACAGGAGTTATTTTTTGCGGGCAAACTTGAGGAGATGGGACTCCACCGCTTGCCATTGGCTTGGTATTATTGACGGACCATGGGTGGCTCTGGAAGCGGACCAAAAGAGGAGTCAAATCACTGGAATAAAAAGTATATTTGAAATTTATGACGTGACTGGCCTACTGAGATGGAGTGAGGTGAATGGCTGCATGTTGGTTAGTAATGTGGATAGCTTGCATGCCAAAAAAAAGTTAGTAGAGATGAACTCTTTATGTATAGATTATACTGTACTAGCAAAAATGCCCGTGCGTTGCTACGGGAGACACAATTGATGTGTATTTAAATTTAGTTAGAATTAGATGAGCAAAACACAATGATAGTTCATGCGAAATTTAATGCGCACCAAAATTTTAGACCCACACAATAGGAAGTTATATACGGATTCCAAATGAACTTAAATTTTCTATATAGAGCTATGATTCATCGTCATATTCTAGGTTAAAATAGAACTGGTTATCTTCTCCCGACTTGAAATATATTCCATGATGGTTGTAGATGTGATGTTCGCATGTGCTCGGTGGCTGGTGAGCACCAATTGTCAGCGATCCGTGCCGCTGTCACACAATATTAACAAAATAAAAAAGTGGAAATACTGGCATTTTACACAAACAATTCTAGAAAACAAAAATAGTAGGTACCAAGCTGTAGAGGTCCTAAAACATGGTTTCAATCTATACCAATATAAAAGACCCAAACGGGCAGATCCAAACCATCTCGACCGTCAAATCATGTTATCTAGCAGTTTAAATCGCTCCAATGTTGAGCACCAAACACGTTTAACGCTCTAATTACCCACCACTGCCATTGGTTATAAATACGTTTTGACTCAACGCTATCCCATGAAATCTGCCATGTAATTAATATCGTACCATTCCCGCGAAAAAAGTAATTGATATCTTACCAAATACCAACGTGCAACACATATATCTTACCTAATATAACGTGCAACTAATATCCTACCTAATATAAACGTGCATTGCACGTACATTATTACTAGTTGTAATAAGGAGAAGAGCGTACTGCCTTATCTCTGTAAATATCATTAATATTACTCATAATTCCTACATTATCTCCGTAAATATCATTAATATTACTCATAATTCCCCTTTTATCCCTCCAGAAAGAGGAAAGTATCTCTCTTCTGATTTCATGTATCTCTCCTTGTATTAAAAGAAGGAAACTATCTCTCTCTCGATTGCATGTATCTCTTACTTTCCTGGACTTACTGATTTACTTGCCACTAACCAACAAATTTGCCAAGGGTACTTTTGTCCTAACACCTCTATAATTGTGTGCCTTGATCACCGTGCCCAAAAAATACACCTTACACAAAGGAACGGAGGGAGTAATAAAAAGCATAAATAATGAGATGACACGGTTGATTGACATATTAATACATTTTATGGAAGACTTTAATTGACTCGGTAGCATGTGATTTGCTTTTATTATTGGGCCTTTAGAGACCCATAGGAAAAAATGTTGTTAGCGTCGATACAAACGGCCATCGTTGCAACTAGAGAAACAAAAAATTGTACATTTCTAGAGACACATTGTTGTTGCTAAATCTTCTTTTCCCCACCATTGTCAATGGTGGTCAAGTTTGTCCGGATCACACGATCCTCCTCAACCATCTTCAAATATTCAGCCCATAATCAAATCATTCCTTTCCGAATCATACAGTCAACCGTCTTCAAATATTCAGCCCACAATCAGATCCGTCCTTTTAATTATTAGCCTCACATAATCCATTTTTACCTTATTAATTTGCTGCTTTCTAAATACTATTGGAATCTTAGAATCAACATGCTGTGAAGAAAGAGCAGAATAGCAGACAGAGAGACAGGGGACAGAAAAAATAACTCAAATAGCGGATCAACATGATGCTACTTGATCAATACCAAACCAAGATGCGTAACCATGACAGCTGGTGCTGAACTCAGATACACACACTAAATGTTTTGATATGCCAAAATAAACGCATTAAAATCTTTTTAATTATCCCAACTATTTTTCAGAGATTGCTCTGCCGTTGCTAATTATGATGTTGTGCTATACTGTTATTTCATATAGAGGGAGGTCAGGGAGGAGAGCAGCAGCCCGCTGTTGTGATTTTGTTCATGCTGCTGCCTGGTTACTACCACACATCTATACAAAGAACACATAGCACATAAGGCTGCTACCTGCTGCTTTCAAGGGGATACATACCTCTGTTGTAGCCGCCGCGGGCGACATTGGATGGCTCGACAGATGTTTTTGCTCCTCCGGCAAACTCGGCGGCGACATTGGACGTGACCCCGAGCATCTGCTTCGACCAGGGAGACAGTTGATTTTGCACCGTTGCCATACTCTGGAACAGCCATGGCCCCATGGAAAGATATAGAGGAATTTGCACCGTGGCCATGCTCTTGTGGTCAGGCCACAACCGTCCCTTCATCTTCAGGGCCACCGTCACCCTCGCGTTCCCTGTCCATCAGGCCGCACCCCACAAGCTTCTTTTCCATGTCCTTTGTCACCATCCCAGCAGAAGCTAACCCACAGCCGGGTGCATCAGCCGGATCAGATGCGTGTACGACGGCTCTGTCCATCGGAGTGGTGGCTTGTTTGCCTGTGACGGTCCAACCTCTGCACCAACACTCCCCCTTGGCCTCTCTCTCGGTCTGATCTCTCGCTGCGGGAGCCAAGCGGAAGGGTCCGACGGCACCATGGTAGAAGGGGCGGGGGGATCCGTCGCCGCAGCGTCGAGTATCGTCGGCGGTGGAAGGCTGCCGCGGGTCGCCGGCGTTGGAAGGCCGCGTGTGTGGGGCACTTGGGGTAAGGATAGGCGTGTCGGCGGGGTAGACGATGGTAGCGCGCGGCAACGACAGGCGGTCCGCGCGGGGCGCGTCGATGGGGGGGGGGGGCGTGCGGCGAGTGCGGCGAAGGGGGGCGGGCCGGCGGCGCGCGGCGACGGTGCGGGGCGTGGCAGGAGGTGGCGGCGCGCTGGAGTGGAGGTGGGATTGGGAGGTTGGATCGTGCGGGCAGCTGCTTATTTTCTTTTCTTTTTTCTTGCCCGTACCGGTTCGAGTTTGACATATTAGTAGGACTTCGGGTTGAATACAGAAAACCACATGGACCTTTGTGTAAAAACGTCGCGACGGTGAACCTGAGAGACTCAACCCGTGCTTTATTATATTATTATTAGGGAAAGATACAAAAATACAAAGGTGAACATGGTGCGCGCGCACCCACATGAATAGTAAATTCATAAA
Source organism: Aegilops tauschii subsp. strangulata (assembly GCF_002575655.3). NCBI lineage: Eukaryota > Viridiplantae > Streptophyta > Magnoliopsida > Poales > Poaceae > Aegilops > Aegilops tauschii. The sequence goes on from NC_053039.3 coordinate 171,768,286, forward strand.
AAATACTAGAAAAAATAAAAAAATCTGAAATTTTGCGGTATGAAACTTAGTCGATCATTCTACTCACGTGTGAAGTTTCATGATGTATTGACACCCATGGTATTTTTAGTGAAGAAAATACAAATGTGACCATACTATTCATTAAACAATGTTTTTCAATATAGCTTCGATTAGCTTCGATTTTGTCATTTTTGCCCAGATTACCGTGATTTCTTCGTGAAACTTCATGTGCGAATATACCGGTTGATTGTGTATATTATAAAAATAAGTTCATATTTTTTTAATTTTTTCTAGCTTTTTTTTAAATTTACTATACATAAAGATGCGCGCACCCATCTTCACCAAATCCGCGTGCAGAAAGATATGGTTACTTAAAAAAATAGCAAGGATACCCTGGGTTTTCCTTTCTTCCCCTTCGTTGCTTCCCCCACCTGCTCTCGTCGCCGTCGCTGTCTTTCTCTCTCTCCAAGGAGGCCAATGGCTGACGCCAACGAGAAGGCCCCTCCAAAATCGAACCTCGAAGCAGACCTGATCGCTTCGATCTCCCCCTCCTCCACTTCCTCCGGTGCTCGGAATGCCGTGGCGATCGAGAGCCAGTTCGCAGACCTCGCAATCTCTGACGAGCTACCCAAGCCTTCGGGATGGGGCGATGATGCCGTCCTCGGTATCGCCGGAAGCGATGAGATAACCGGAGAGATCACTGGAGGAAAAGTGCAGCCGGTGGCGACAGCGGATTCGAGGCCTCGGTTTCCGCAGCGTCACGCGGAGCCGGATTGTACTTACTACTTGAAGTTCGGAACTTGCCGCTTCGGGATGAAGTGCAAGTTCAACCATCCGGCGCGAAAGAAGAAGAATAGGGTGGGTATTTTGCGGCTGGGGTCAGTATTAAGGTTCTCGTTATTATGCTCGTCTTTTTTTTTGTTTTTGCCTTTTGGGAGATTTTCGTGTGCTTTCGATCTGGTTTTTGTGATGTTGAAGGGGGTTTGGTGATTCGTGGATGGGTTAAAGGGAGGCATCCTTTTGTAGTTTTTCCTTATGTTGTTTTTGTGTGTGCATGCATGTGGTTGTATGCAGGTGAAAGCGAGTGGGAGTAGCAGCAGCGGGAGCAACGACATCAGTAATAAAGCTTTTCCGCCGGACGATGATCAGGTGATTTGGCCCTTTAAGCTTCTTCTGCATGTGTGTGGTTTTTTGGGGGTGTTTGGTTTGCATGTGTGTGGTTTTTTGGGGGTCTTTGGTTCAGGGACTTTTTAGTCCCCGAGACTAGAAAAAGTCCCTAAAAAGTCCCTAGGAACCAAACGGGAGGGACTTTTTCTACAGGGACTAGAAAAAGACCTAGGACTTCTGAACCAAACACCCCCTTTATATACATGCATGTCTGTCTTAATTTGGCACCCTTCTAAGGTTGTAGAAGCTTTATATACATGCATGTCTGTCTTAATTTGGCACCCTTCTAAGGTTGTAGAAGAGATTAGCTTTGAGACTGTCAGTGGTTGGCTGGAGCAAGGGATGCCTTCTCTAATGGATTATATTTTAGAACTTATTTTGGTTGACATCAATATTGTCGACGATTGAAGCAGCACAAAGTTTGTGGAGGAGCAACTCCACCTTGCTGCTACAATGTGTACAGCACAAGTGTTGAAGGAACAGCTTCAACGTGCTGCGCTAGATATCGCTCTAGAGGCGAATATAGGTTGATAGGGCAGCAAGAGTTCAGTCCAGAACTCCTAGGGCACAAGATCTACTCCAAGATCTTAGATAAGAACAAGAAGTTCTATTATAGGTAGGGGTACATAGTCTGCCTCCAAAGTAGAGGCGAGGACCTCTATTTATAGGGCTTTGGGAAGCCTTCACATACTTCTACTTATAGCTGGAATACTCTAGAAAACAGTAGATAGGATAGAAAAGAAAAGGAAAGAAATACTACACTAGAGTGGAAGCATCTAGAAGTAGCCAAACAGATCTGGCATGTGTTTTCTTTCTTCTCATCTAGTGTTCCTCATCATTCTCCCCTGGTTGTTTGGAACTCGCCCTCGAGTTATCTTCATAGAGCGCTTCTTCTGGATGGTAGAGAGTCAAGTCCGCAACATTGAAAGTGTTGGAGATACCCATGTCACTTGGAAGATCTATCACATAAGCATTATCATTTATCTTCCTCATGATAGAGAAGGGCCCATACCTTCGCTGCCTAAGTTTCCCTTTAACACCTAAAGGCAGCCTCTTTTTTCAGAGGTAGACCATCACCTTATCACCGACTTGGAATGATTTTGGCCTCTTTTTGCAATCAACAAGTTGTTTATATTTCTGATTTTGTGCTTCCAAAGCGCCGCGAATCTCTTCAAATAACTCGGTGTAATTATCAGCAAAGGACAATGCTGATTTTGAGTTTCCCCTTGATGGCAGCTTCACCAGGTCCACCACATGTGTTGGAACTTTAGTGTAGACAATGGAAAAAGGGCTCCTTCCTGTGGATCTATGCTTGGAGTTATTGTAGGAGAACTCTGCAAGAGATAAAGCCAAATCCCATTGCCCCTTTCTTTCTCCACAAATGCAACGGATCAGATTACCCAAAAACTTGTTCACCACTTCCGTTTGTCCATTTGTTTGTGGATGAGCAGTGCTAGAAAATTTCAATTCAGTGTTGAATTGCTTCCACAAAGTGAGCCAAAATGCAGCAAGAAACTTGCTATCACGGTCTGAGACAATGGACCTTGGAACTCCATGAAGTCTGACCACTTCTCGAAAGAATAGGTTTGCCACATGATGAGCATCCGTTGTCTTGCGGCATGGGATGAAATGAGCCATCTTAGAGAATCTATCCACGACCACAAATACAGCATCACTTCCTCGTCTTGTTCTTGGCAAGCCCAAGACGAAGTCCATAGAAATGTCCTCCCATGGAGCAACAGGAACAGGCAAAGGCATGTATAACCCTGTGTTCTGGACTTGGCCTTTGCAGGTCTGACATACGGGGCGCCGTTGAACGAACTTTCCAGCATCTCTCTTTAGTTGTGGCCAAAAGTAGCGAGCTTCCAGGTTAGCGATAGTCTTGTCCCGTCCAACATGGCCACTAAGATCACTTGAATGGAGCTCTCTAACCAGCTTGTCACGTAAAGAACTTCTTGGAATGCACAAACGATCATTTTTGAAGAGATATCCATCTTGCATCAAATAGTCATCACCTAATGGTTGGCCCCTTGCGTGCTTTACCCAAACATGGCCAAAGTCTTCGTCACCCTCATACAACTCCTTTATTTGACCCATGCCCGGAAGTTCAGCTTCAAAAGAAGTCAAGAGGCATGCACGACGACTCAAAGCATCGGCCACTCTGTTAGTTATTCCAGATTTATGCACGATGAGATAGTTAAACCTCTCAAGATATGCTGCCCATCTTGCTAGCATGCGGTCAACATGCTTTTGATTTCTAAAATGCTTCAAGGATTGATGGTCGCTATAAACAATGAACTCTTTAGGCAGCAAATAGACTTCCCAAGTTTTCAACGCTCTGAAAACGGCGTATAATTCTTGCTGATGGGTACTCCATTTCTGTCTAGCTTCACTTAACTTCTCACTAAAGAAAGCAATGGGCTTCCTTTCTTGAGATAGGACAGCTCCAATGCCTACTCCACTTGCATCACACTCCAACTCAAAAGTCTTGTTGAAATCAGGTAGTACCAAGACAGGAGCTTGTGATAGCTTTTGTTTAATCTCATTGAAGCTAGCTTCAGCTGCTTCTGCCCATTGGAACTTTCCTTTCTTCAAACACTCGGTAATTGGTGCCATGATAGTGCTGAAATTCTTAACAAATCGCCTATAGAAAGTTGCAAGGCCATGAAAGCTTCTTACCTCAGAAATGGTCTTAGGAGTTGGCCATTCTCGGATTGCTTCAACCTTAGAATCATCAACACGAATGCCGTCACATGTTATGACGAATCCTAGGAAAAGAAGTTGTGTTTGCAGGAAAACACATTTCTTCAAGTTGACGTAGAGCTCATTTTCCCTTAGTACTTCTAGCACCTTCCGAATGTGATCAAAGTGTTCATCCTCATCCTTGCTATAGATCAAGATGTCATCGAAATAGACCACAACAAAGTGGGATAAGAAGGGTCTAAGGACTTGATTCATTAAGTGCATAAAGGTACTTGGTGCATTTGAGAGTCCAAATGGCATGACTAGCCATTCAAACAACCCTTCCTTTGTCTTGAAGGCGGTCTTCCATTCATCCCCGGGTCTTATACGGATTTGATGATATCCACTTCTTAAATCTAGCTTTGTGAACACTCTTGCTCCACTAAGCTGATCCAACATATCATCCAGACGGGGAATAGGGAATCTATACCTTATGGTGATCTTGTTAACGGCTCTACTGTCCGTACACATGCGCCAAGATCCATCTTTCTTTGGCGCGAGTAGGGCTGGTACAGCACATGGGCTAATACTTTCTCGAATGTGCCCCTTTTGCAACAATTCCTCCACTTTCTCCTTCAATATACCATGCTCCTTTGGGCTCATTCGATAGTGTGGAAGATTAGGAAGACTTGCTCCCGGAATTAAGTCAATTCTATGTTGAATTCCTCTCATCGGTGGCAAGCCATGTGGCTCCTCAAGTATGTTCTGAAATTCTGCCAATAAACCACGTACCTTTGTTGGAATTTCAACAGTCAGGTGCTCTTCTCCCTTTACAACAAGTGCAGCACACAAATCTGCCTCCTTCAAGTCTTCCATAAACTCATGAGAGGTATGGGAGATAGTTAACATAGTTTTCCCCTCCTCCTTAGAGGTATTACCTTCGGGTTTGTTTGGTAAGATAATGATCCTTCTCTTGTTCCAAATGAAAGAGTAAGAATTTTCCTTGCCCTTGTGTGTAGTATCCACATCAAATTGCCAAGGCCTCCCAAGAAGAACATGGCTGGCATCCATGTCAACCACATCACACAACACATTTGAGCGATAATGCTTACCCAAAGAAAGTGGCAGGTTGCATTGTTTGGTGATCCTCATATTCACTCCTTTCTTGATCCATCCAATAGTGTAGGGATTTGGATGATCATGGGTTTCAAGCTTTAAATGGTCCACCAACTTCTGGGAGATAAGATTCTCGCAGCTGCAACTATCAATCACTAGTTTGCATACCTTGCCATTCACCGTGCATTTGCTCTCAAATATTTTCTTCCGTTGTGTGTCATCGAGTTGTGGTGTGGAACATAGGACACGCTGGATCACACATACCACCTCTTCACCTTCTTCTTGACAAACCTCTTGTCCGTCTACATCTTCAGATTCGTATTCTTCCTCATCGCTTTCACCATCATGGATAGTCGTGTTAACAAATTTCCTTAGTGGGCAGCCGCTGGATATGTGTCCCTCTTTACCACATTTATAGCACTTTGGGCCTTCATTTGCCTTACCCTTGCCTCTAGTTTGCTTCGGGATGGGCTGTTTTGTCTTTGGTGGAGTGGTCTTTTCTTCCACTCTATTAGGTTGGCTCCTAGATGAGCCTTCGGTATGAGGATATGGAGGATATGGAGCCTTAGTTGTCTTTCTCATCCTCACAAACCTCTCGGCCTTTAAGGCTAGAGCTTGTGCTTGATCAACGGACCAGATTTGTTGCATCATCAATCGATCTTGAATAGCATCATTGAGACCATTGATGTACCTTGCAACTTGTTGCTCTTCAGTTTCAGCAAGGTTGCACCTCACTTGTAGCCTTAGAAACTCCTCCGTGTAGTCTGAAACAGTCCTATTTCCTTGAGCACAATTTTGAAATTGGATAAATAGGATCTGGTCATAATCAGCGGGCAAAAATCTCCCTTTCAAGAGGCCTTTCATTTGTCGCCAAGTTCTAACACGAGGTTCTCCTCTGAGCCTGCGCTCCTCTTGAACGCGATGCCACCATGCACCGGCTCCTCCTTTCAGTTTGTATGCGACCAAAGGAACTCTACGATCTTCCGGAACCTCCATGACCTCAAAGAAAGTCTCCACTTCATATAACCAATCCAGGCACCCTTCAATGTCAACATTTCCATTAAAAGTTGGGATCTCAGCTTTCACCTTGTATGTATCTCTTGCATATGTAGGGTTGGGTACTCTCCGATATCCGTAGAGATCTGCTTCTTCAAGGGCATCATCATATTCTTCACCTTCAGAAGCTTCAACATAAATTGGCCTTCTTGAAGCACGTTGAATAGCACGTTGTTGTGGCGGTCTTGCTCCAAGATTACCTCTCCTTCTTTGTTGAACATCTTCTTCTTTAGATGAATCTCCTTCATTGGCAGCAGGGGGGGCACCCTTTCTTATCATCTCAACCAGCTGACCAAATCTCCGATTAAGATCTTCACGCAGCTCTTTGATTTGTTGTTCTGCAGCATCCATCCTCTTCTCCAATTGCTCCATTGCTTGCTGCAACTTACTCTCGAAGAGGACAGCAAGAACTAGTATGGGTCAACGAGGCTCTGATACCACCTGAAGCAGCACAAAGTTTGTGGAGGAGCAACTCCACCTTGCTGCTACAATGTGTACAACACAAGTGTTGAAGGAACAGCTTCAACGTGCTGCGCTAGATATCGCTCTAGAGGCGAATGTAGGTTGATAGGGCAGCAAGAGTTCAGTCCAGAACTCCTAGGGCACAAGATCTACTCCAAGATCTTAGATAAGAACAAGAAGTTCTATTATAGGTAGGGGTACATAGTCTGCCTCCAAAGTAGAGGCGAGGACCTCTATTTATAGGGCTTTGGGAAGCCTTCACATACTTCTACTTATAGCTGGAATACTCTAGAAAACAGTAGATAGGATAGAAAAGAAAAGGAAAGAAATACTACACTAGAGTGGAAGCATCTAGAAGTAGCCAAACAGATCTGGCATGTGTTTTCTTCTCATCTAGTGTTCCTCATCAACGATGTGGGTAAAGCAGATCAGATTGAGAAATAATAAGAATTACTTATGTCTTCACACTTGTTTGTGACATATATTGAGCGATTTGGAAGCACATAGAATTTGTAAGCTGTGAAATTGTAGTTACTAGATGATACCCCACACGAAGTTGCGGGAATTGTTTGCTATATATATTTTGAAATAAGTTGGAACATGAATATTTGATTATTTTATAGATGTATAAGATATTTATGGAATATAAAGAGCGGAGCGGATCTTTTCCCATGCATGGTAGCATGTTGAGGTTGCCACTTTCTCATGCATTGTTGCATGTTGAGGTGACATAGATGCATGTTGAGATAAATAGAAGTAGTGGGGATCACTCTCGTAGGTATATAGGATATAGGATTGGAGATCACATGTTAAGTTCCACACGTCGTGTCTACAATTATGTGGGTGTGTTTGGATGCTGCCCTAGCTAGCCCTGCCAACCGTGGGCGTGCCAAAAGTTTGGCGCAGAATTCTGCCGCCCGCAACTCGCCCGATAGTTGGTGGAAGCTAACGCGGCTAGGGCGAGCCAATTAATTGGCCCTCATCCAAACGCGTGCCCACGCCTGGTCAACGATCAACTTTTGGCTGGGCTGCTCTTGGCTCCAATCCAAACAGCCTCTATAAGCCTGTATCATATCGTTGCAGTTATAAACTAGATGCTCTCTAGATGTTTACCTATTAACTAAATGTTCATGTGGTTTAGTCGTATGCTTATTCCTTCAATGTTCATGGTGGATCTTACAGATATTTGCAATTAATTTACTCGTCTGATCCGCACCCATTACATTGTATTGTTTCGTTTGCAAGCACCTAAATAGGATATATCTTGTCTTCATACGAAACTGCACCTAGATTGTTCATTGCAGCCATTGTGTTCTGGTATCACATTTCAGTGTATTTTCTAGTGTAAATTGGTCACATTCCAATTCGGCTGTTTCTATAAGGTTGAAGTGAGTCTCTTCATAATTTGTTGCTTTTTTGGCAAATGCACAAACGAGACGTATTCAGCTGTTTGATGACCAGTCCTGTGGAAGTTTCAATTGCCCTATGGTTATATGATAGTTATAATTACATACGAGATAGGATGGTATTTGGATGTGATTTTCACGATGCACTTGCAGTGCACCTTAATTCTGCCCCCCCCCCCCCCCATTGGGGATACTATATGTTATTGAGATTGTATCCTTCTTGGTTGATACATGTAGTAAAAACTTCGTACAGTTTATAAGCACCCAAGCCACAAATCACTTGACAAAGTTCTTAGCCTGGATGAATGACTCTACTGGCTTATTAATGAAGGCTTTGGCCTTCAGTTCTTGCACATGATGCTTTTTGTTTCTAAAATTAAATAGATAGGCACATCATATTATGAATTCATGATATTCCTTTGAAAAATCTTGTGAAGTTCATTGTATTATCTTGAATTGTTAGGAGAGCCCTCTATAAAGATAGGCACATTGGAGTCATTATGATTATTGATTAATCAAGAGTGAGTTAGATGTCATGTCATCATCCATATGTTTTAAGGATTACAAACATTTCTGTGCTGGATTTCCCAAACTGACAGATATGGGCCAACGCATGTGACCACCAATTGATGCCTTCAACCAACAAAAGATAACCAACACAATGAACTCACACAATGTTGTGCCTTGCTAAGCATGTATTGGGGAATTTGCAAAATCTTGACCACGAATCATAGTAATAGTCAAGAGACCCTGCCAACGCGGTATTAAAATAAAACGATTCTGCGGCCTACATCAATCCCACGTCTAAGGACTAAAATAGTCTAGACGTGAGGGGGAGTGTTGAAATATATTGCCCGCCTCCCTCCATCAGTTCGGACTTTTGGATGAGTTGGCTGGAGCATGAATTCAATAGGAACAACACATGTTACATCTCACTATATATAAGGGGAAATTAAGGCTTTGTAACGTTACATGGTGTGCCCCAAACCAATGAGGGGTCGTTGCCATGCATCTGATATTCACCATACCATATAATGATATTATAACTACATAAAGTGTTTTTACTGTATGAACTATACAGTTTACAACTATATACAATTGTCGCAGTGGTAAAGCTGCTGCCTTGTGACCATGAGGTCACGAGTTCAAGTCCTGGAAACAGCCTCTTGCAGAAATGTAGGGAAAGGCTGCGTACAATAGACCCAAAGTGGTCGGACCCTTCCCCGGACCCTGCGCAAGCGGGAGCTACATGCACCGGGCTGCCCTTTATACAACTATAAACAATTGTCATTTAGCTTGGTATATTTTCCCTTTTTTCTCAGTATGTATAGTTTGCTTAGGGATGGGCATTTTCCAACCAAAAACCGAGACTGAACTGAACCATTCTAACCGAACTGTGCGTTAAATCGTGTTTCAGTGTTTCGGTTTGGTTTAAAACCTGGCCACTGCTTGGTGTTCGGTTGTTTGTTGGTTTCCAGTGCAGAGAAACCGTAAACGCCGAATTACCTGTACTACATGTGACCGCTTCATCCCTCGGGGGTAGCAAGCCCCATACAACATACGCCCAGCCGTCAGTCATATGATTACTTCATACGAGGTGAATCGTCCCAGTTGGCACATACACAATCTGGGTTGGCAGTTTCCACTTTCCACAAAACGTAGTAGCTACCAGACGGCGCTGTCTCCAGCCCTAGGAGGCGAGGCAATCAAACAGTCATCCTCCGGCCAACTGGCGCACACCGGTGAATTCTCATTGGTCACCATTAGTTTCACGATGGTTACAACTCCGACTAGCCGCCCGCACAATATTAAAAGAAGTACCCCTGCTGCTTGAAGCTTGCAAGTAGGTAACACCACAATGAGTCCATGACTAACTCTACCTAACACCGCAATGTAATCTAAGTCGATGGCTAGTGTACTCCTCCAGAAAATACATCTTGATTCATGCAAGCACTAGACTACTAGTGCATAGAAATTGAAAGTAATTAACATATGGCTTACATTGCGCTTAATTAATTCAGTTCTATGTACAGTATAATGGTTATCAAATGAAAGCTTCTCAGTTTCGGTAGTATATCTTGATTTAGCGGCATCAGAATATTGATCAATAAATATTCTCATTTTTTTTATCAGTATATAAATTTTATGCTAAAGTTGGGAGCTATGTTACAGAGTAAATGACAATTGGCTATGAGGCTGCTCATGGCATGCTGCATCTATTGATGGTGCACATGGACTTCGGTTTCTCGGTTAACCGAACAAAGCGAACCGACAAATTTTGGATTATAAGATTTGGTTTCCATTTTTGTTAGGATTTTTTTGGTTGTCATTTTACACAAACCGAAATTAAAAAAATCCGGATAAACTGAACTTAAGTAACCACATAAACTGAATGTGCACCGTCAGCTTATCCACCTTTTCTGCTTTAATTGCTGATTGCATGCAGATGATCTAATTAAATTACTCTAGAAAATATGGTAGGTCTTAGAAGCTTGAAATGATCACGTTGTAGGTTGAGTTTATAAGGTTTGAATGATTACGTATGATCGTTTCTGTGGATATTTCAAACAATTGATGTTGAAGCATATTAGTGTGTTCAACTGTCAATTTCCATATGGACGTTTTTTCTTTTCCATTTATGATTCTTTGGGTACTCTTCGATTTGTGTTTCAGTTTCTTGTCGAACTTTGCTGTAGACTCCTAAAGAAGAATATGAAGATCTTGTTCCAAATATTTCAGCTGAAGTCGATTTGTTGGTGAGTCTTATTTACTTTTTTTTCTAGAAGTCATTGTGAACTGTCTATTGTTTTGAAGGATTGAAGACTATTTGAAATAAAAAAATGATTGGTCAACTACAATTCCACACTATCGCTGTCCTATGTGGTTTACTTTTCTGACCAATCCTGTTGTATTCCAAAAGGAAAATAATGAGTTTGACTAGCTTGAAGCTCTTAAGAGTTATATATATTTAGCCATGTACCCCCTTGTATTTTCCCTGTTCTCTATGGGATTTTCTGCATATTGTATTGCACCTGTACATGTATATATACTGGCCTATGGCCACTTGGAAATACAAGTTGCATATTTCCTAACATGGTATCAGAGCCTTGTTTCTTTTTTCTCGCACACGCAACTTGTGCTCTCTGGATCCAATCTCATCTCGCTTCACTGCTGCCTTCTCTCGCCGGCCGTCCCTGTCTTCTCCACCCACGTGCCTCTTACTGAGCTGCTGCTCCTCCTTCCACCTCGTTGCTGGTCATCTCATGACTGTGCTGCGTCTGCAGGTCAACGCCCTGCATACCCCACGCAGGTGGCCCGCTGCATACCTGCTGCAGTCCGTGTGCTTCTGCTTCCATCCTGCTGCCACTGCTGAATATCCCACGCAGGTGGCATGCTGCCCCACTGGCCCGCTGCTCCACCCATCAGCCGCCGGCTGGCAGCTCTGCCCCGCAGGCCTGCCCCAACGGCGATCCAATCTCCCCACCCGCGCGTTGATCCATCCCTGCGAAGCAGCCCGCTGCTTGATCTGGCTGCTCGTTTGCATGTTGACCCGCACGCCCGTCCGCACATGGCCGTTCGCTCACTGCCTGATTAGGTCGGTCGGCTCGTGACAGGCTGCCCGCCTCCTGGCCTTCCTTCGATCTCATTCAAGCGATGAGCAGCTGCCACTCCTGTGTTGGTCAGATGATTTGGCTGATTTGGTAAAAAAAATGTCTAGGTTGTCGAGCACGATTTGTCTCCCTTGTTGCCAGCTCATTTTTGACGGTGTTCCTTACACTGATCCTGTCTCTCGCCCCTACGGCGTCTCTCGGTGCTTGGTGCTTGTCCGCATGTGGTGCTGTTCCCTTTGAAGTATTCCGCAGGCTGTGTTGGTCGCTCTTCAGCGACTCGTCTTGCGACCTCCGCACATGGGGATTGTCGCTCTACACCGACTCCTCTCGCGACTTTCACCAGCGGTGTTGGTGCATACCGCTCCAGCGACTACGCTTTGCACCCGTGCCATCCCTTGACAGTTGGTGCTTGTATGGATGCAACCTTGTCTTCTCCACCGGCTTCTGCAAACAATACTAGTCATGTTACATTGCCTCATCTAGTGGCTTTCACAGGTCACCACGACCGCTCCTCTTTCGGTGTTGCTGCGTTGACTTCTTCATATGTGTCCTTCATTGAGCAGGAGATTGTGCGACTTCGCGACTTGCTGATTACCTATGACTCTCCATTGCCGGGTGCATCTACGTCGACCTCTTCAACCGAGCCCCTGACTGAGCAGGAGATTACGCGACTTCAATGCCTGCTTGCTGCATCTTCCGGTTCTTCGTCGTCAGGTTTCGCTGGTTCTGCTACTGACCCTTTTGGCCTTCTGGCCTTCTATACAGGCAGGCACATCTCCGTGGATTCTTGATACTGGAGTATCTTTTCATATGACTCATGATTCATCCACTATGTCCTCTATTGGACCTCTTGATTCTCTTGTTCATGTTCTTACTGCTGATGGTACCTCCCTCCGAGGCAGGCATTCTTAGCACTTCGTCTTTTCATGTTCCTGATGTTGCTCATATTCCTCGACTTGCCATGCAGCTTCTTTCTGGTGGTCAGATTGTTGACTCTGGTTGTCGGGTCATTCTCGACTTTGACTCATGTTCTATTCTGTACTGTCACACCGGTGCTCTCCTTGGTGCTGGCCCTCAGCATCCTTGACTGGCTTCACCATCCATCCACTGCCACCGCCGCCAGTCTCTCCTTGGTGCTGATCACTTGTGTGGCTCTCGTCTCTCAGCCTTAGTTCGACATGGTCTTCTCGGATCAGTCTCCGGCTATGCGTCTTTAGACTGTCAGGGTTGCCGGCTTGGTAAACAGGTCCACGTGTTGTGGATGCGTCTACTGATGCGCCATCTAGTTTTGATGTGCCATCTTCCTCCTCTCAGCCTACTTCTGGCATGCGTCCTCGTCCGCTTCCGCCTGTTGATCACCTTGGTTTTTCAAGCGCTGGTGCTGCTGTTTTTGAGCCTACCTCTTATCTGATGCTGTTGTTCATCTCGAATGGCAGCTTGCGACGGCCGAGGAGCTTGCTGCTCTTGAGCGCACCGACACGTGGGATCTTGCTTCTCTTCCTCCCCGTGTGCTGTCCCATTACTTGTAAGTGGGTTTACAAGGTTAAGATTTGCTCCGGTGGTCCCCTTGAGTGTTACAAAGCTCATCTTATGGCTTGTGGCTTTCAGCAGGAGCATGGTCATGATTACCATGAGACTTTTGCTCCTGTGGCCCATATGACCATTGTTCGCACACTTCTTGCTGTGGCCTCTGTTCACACTGGTCTGTGTCTCAGCTTGATGTTAAGAATGCCTTTCTTAATGGTGAGCTGCGTGAGGAGGTTTACATGCAGCCACCACCTTGGTAAACGTCATGGTTTGCCGTCTTTGTTGCTCTCTCTATGGCCTTAAGCAAGCCCCTCGTGCCTGGTTTGTTCGTTTTGCCTCTATAATGACTGCAGCTGGTTTTTCAGCGAGTGCTCATGATCCTGCATTGTTTGTCCACCTTTTTCTGCTCATGACGGACCCTTCTTCGATATGTTAATGACATGATCATCACTGGCGATGACCGTGAGTATATTTCCTAACAGAAGCAACTGCAAAGGTGTGCTTCCACAATATGTGGGCATTGGAAAGGAAAGGATGCTACCATTCCTAATTGTGCCAATTTGAGAAAGAACTAATAATAATCCTTAACTTCTCAAGGAACCCTTCATGAGTGGTTGTGAATGATTGACTTGTTTGATCCTTTTGATCATTGTTCCCTAGGATCATGAATCGAACAGCTTGAATTATCAAGTTTGGGGTTATTTATTTCATGAACAGTGCATAAGTTTTTTTTTTCTTTTGCTCTATTTCACAGAGTTGTAGAATCCCAACATATATAATTTATGTAGGGCTTTGTTGACAAGGAGAATACATCTAACTTAAGAAACCTTAACAGGACATCACATGAGGGCAGCAATCAGCATTGGCTTTCAGCATTCTATGTAGTGTATAAGATGTCTTATCTCTCTCTGTTGGGTAGATTTAGTAGGAACATCATTAGCACTGTACATGTAGTTGACAAGTGAATCAGCAAGCACAGTTATCTGAAGTATTTGGGGTTTGAAAGTATGTCTGCCTTTATTATTTCTTACTTCTATTTTTCTTGTTACATGTAATTGATGCGAAGAAGGGAAGAATGGAGGCAATGCAATTTAAGGTTGATACGTGCATCTATCTTGGATATTATTATGCACACTAATGCTTGAGTTTGCTTAATAAATGTAATGGAAGGAATTGAAAACCCTCATCCATTTTCTTGGCAGATTGCTGATGAGACTGAAAAAGGATTCTATTTGAAGAAGTTTAAAGAGACAGAACAAAAGGTTTACAAGTTTTTGCATTATAAGTTGGCGCCCTGCAGTACTGGCTTGATAGTCCCACTTCAGAGGCCATAATCCTTTTTTTAACATGTATCTTTAGTGTTGTATATTGCTGTCATTTATCTTAGACATTTCTCCATCTTATACATTTATCCGAGGTCTCGGTTTACCCATGTATGGTTTACCCATGTATGTTAGTTCATGAGTTCGTGCTACTGAACTAACGTAGTTATCAAGAGTTTACACTAATAACCTGATAAAATAAATTCATGCTTGCACAAAATTTTCTCTCCGTTCATGATATAAAACTATATACTGATAACCTTTGATGATCTATCTAGTTTTGAAGCCTTTGGTTTATATTTTGATCATTTTGTCTTCTGTTTCTAACCTGTTGAGATTCTGAAGGTTGCTAAAGAGAAAAGAAAGGAAACTGTTTCAGAAGGTAGTGCTCAGGAGGAATGTAAGGTTTGTTTCTGATCCTTCAGCCAGTTTGTTGATCATGAATATTTTCTCCGATGGTTAGGTTTAATTGAATTCGAATGATATCCACATTGAGTAGAGAAATCCAATCTGTTGGAATTCAATCACCCAACTCCTCCACTTCCTGAGATATGGTTCCACAGAACCACTACTAGCAGTGAAGCTTAGCTGAATCACTCAGCCCCCGTCTCTGCTGGAGCTGAATCACCCAGCTCCTCTGTTGTTTCTCACAACATGCACAAGTACACAGGCTGTTTCGGTGACTTGCTGCCTCACAGAGCCAAAGCCCTCTTATTGATGCACTACAAGCTTTCCTTACAAAGATGGCATACATGCCTATTTATAGGCTACATGAACCTACCTTAACCAATACAGCTCAGAAGTAGCTAGCATTGGTACAATCTGGATAGCAGTTGGACCTTTGCGCTTGTTAAAGAATAGCTGTTTTGATCTATCTGGAATTTGTAGGTAGGAGTGTGAGCCCAGTGATTCCACTAACCCACATCTTGTTTGGGAGTTAGGCTACCCAAATACGAATATATTGTGCATATTTGTGGTTTGGATGAACCCCTCAGATCATTTTTTAAACTTAAATTAACGCAGTATTACTCAACGCCTGGAGGATGCAAATTTGGGGAATCTTGCAGATACCTACATTACGAAGGGAAAGAAAGGAAAACAGAAGTTGCAAAGGTTGAGCTGAATTTTCTAGGTCTTCCACTTCGTCCAGTAAGTTACATTCATTTCTTCAACTTGTATCCCTGGGTCCGTTTGACTCACATTTTGTTGTTTTGGTGAGTTTTTTTTAATGTTTTCATGCTCTAGAGATACTTTTGATCTTAGGGGATGTGCATATCACTGACTTAAAGCAGTTTAGTATACATCCATATCAAAACTGATGTTCAAGTTCAACAAATGTTGGAAGGTACGGATATGACAGAAGTTTCCCTTTGGTAAATGGTGTACTAAGTGGACAAGGGACAAAAACATCCACATATAACTTCTCTTTTTTGTTTCCCCTGTATCAGTTTGCCTTTTGGGGTTGAAACTTTAAAGAATACTGCAGGCAGAAGTTTCCCTTTGATAAATGGTGTACTAAATGGAAAAGGGACGAAAGCTAATCCACATAGAACTTCTCTTTTTTGTTTCACCCATATCACTTTGCTTTTGGGTTTGAAACTTTTAAAGAATACTACAGGCAGAAGTTTCCCTTTGATAAATGGTGTACTAAATGAACAAGGGACAAAAGCTAATCCATATAGAACTTCTCTTTTTTTGTTTCACTTGTATCAATTTGCTTTCGGGGTTAAAACTATAAAGGATACTACAAAAATAAAGAACTTTCATTAATTAAGCAAGAAAAGAAAGGTTGGGCTATCTCTGACATGCAGGTCGGATCGCAGCCCTGCAAAAACCCTGTACTCGACACTAAGCCCAAACTGAGCAAGCTCATGGGCAGCCCTATTACAAACCTTGTTCATCTTAGATTCTTTGTAGTCTGTAGGTTGTGGACGATAAGTTTGATATCCTCGATCACCCCACCCGCCATCGATCTGTTTCTTTCCTTAACACAGCAAGTACCATCAAAGCATCACTCTCAAGGTGGAAGGGCTTATCAAGGTATGCCATCACCATCCTCAATCCTTCCAGGCACACAATTGCCTCAGAGGGCGCTGTGCTGTCACATATGACCAGGCTGAATAGATACTGGCCGCCTCTTCTCGGGCTACTGCCCCCTATGATGTAGGGCAATACCCTAATCAATGTAATTTGTCCCGATGTTCATGAATTGGAGGTGGATTCGAGGAAGAACGCGAAGAACACAAAGAACATGAGGGGAATCACGAAGGGAGACACAAATCAACACATATAGATGCAATAAAAGATACACAAAGATAGATCCATGATCTAAATCATCCAAAGAGTGATATGGAACAAGATAGTTCTTCCCCAAGTCCTAGAACAAGGAGGTCTTGATGATTCTATGATGGGAATCCTTCTCCACATGTGGAGGTCTTGAATCCACTAGGGATCTTCTCCATTGGAGGCCTTGAGCTCCAATGGAGTCTTCTCTCTCTCTCTCTCAAGAGGAGTCCCACGGGGGGTGATACATGAGCTAAGCTCTAGTGTAGTTCTAATCTTAGCTAACCCTAGAAATGAGGAGGTGGAGGTTTATTTATAGTACAAGCCACGAGTGGTTAGGTGGGAAGGAGATACATGGGCCTCAGGCCCGACCGTGCGAGCAGGCAGGTGCCGGATGTCCGGCCTCACATGAGGCGCCGGATGTCCGGTCATGCGGGCGTCAACCTTCGGGTGCCCTCTCGTCGGAAATCCGGCAGGGGGGCGGATGTCCGGCCTGTCAATGTAGCTCCGGATGTCCGGCCGCTGATGCAGTTCAGTCGCCTGTTGGCGCCGCTCCTTGTCTGCATAGGCGCCGGATGTCCGGCCGTTGTAGCTTTAGCAGCACCGTCTTTTTCCGTCTTCGCTTCCATGCTTCCCTCGCAGATGGTGTAGTCGTTCGTTGGCGCTTGCACTCCTCGTCATCCGTGAAGCTCATGCACACGAGAGGAGTGTCAAGTAGTATGTGAAGTAGATGTTGCATGTGTCACTTGCCAAACGGCCTCTTGACATGGTGGTGTCCGCAGGATGCTCCGCATCACCCTAGGTATCAGTCCTCGCATCAGCAAGGTAACCAGCGTTGGCATTAAGCTTAATCCGTCCATTCTCTGGTCTTCCCCACATGGTCACTGCAGTAGAAGCTTTGGGTTGCCCATGCCAACTGAGGTTGAGCTGTGTCACCTGTTTCCCTTTACATCTGCCTTGATCCGGTTCAGCATTTAGGTTTTGGAGGGACTGGAGATAATTTTGCAGGAAGAGAACAGAACTTCCAATACCGCTCTTCCCTGTGTCAAAAACAATATCATTCCTAAGATGCCATGATTGCCACCAGAGTAACATAAGCTTCATCTCATCTCCTCATTCGCACCATCCAGAACCATAAGGACCCGGCCCCTCTCCCACTGTATCTAAGACTCTTCTCTGGTGGCAGCGTCCAGACACCCTGCATAGCAACGGTGAGCTTTCGCCTTCGTTCACGTCATTACCGCATCTTCAGGTTCCATTCCACATATACCACAGGTTGGAAGGCCATCCATCTTACGCTTCCATCGTCGTTGCTGGACATCCAGGGATCCATAGCAAGCTTCCAGGCAAAAACTCCCAACTTTGGGGGGCACCTTTGGTTTCCAGCTCCATCAGGCTTTAGTGCTGGTCCCAAGTTGAGAGTCTCTGGATTATAAATTGACCGGCAGCTTATAGGCGCTATGAACAGAGAATATGCCATTCTTTTCAGGATGCCATGCAATAAAATCTTCACCACATAGTACAACAACAACAAAGCCTTTAGTCCCAAACAAGTTTGGGTAGGCTAAATAAATAAAAAATCTTCACCACATAGTAAAAATAAAAAATAAAAAATCTTCACCACATATTAAAAAAAATCTTCGCCAACAAAAAGGGGAGCCAAATCTGAAGTACGTCAGTAGCGTCTTGGGGGGTGAAAGATGGATCTAATAAGGTTTTCATCCCATTGTTTCATGGCGAGGTCTATCATATTTTTAATCCATCACATCCTTGAGCGAGAAGATCTGTCATAGATTTTGGGTTCCCCCCTTGAAATCCAATTATTGCGGCAAATTCTAATGTTACCTCCCTTGTTGATACTCCAAATAGCTCATGCTTAAGGACCTCCAGACCATGAGTGATCCCTTGCCAGCAAGTTGAGTAATTTTGTTAAGCACCACATCAAGCAGGTTGCAAGGTAGTAGCTATAACTCGCCAGGCTTGCCTTGCAAATTGCAATCAGTGCTTAGTTGAACAACTGCAGATCTCTATAGCCTATTCCACCTGTTAGAAGAATAGCAACTTGGTATTGTCAGGAGGCAAAAGCCATCATATATACATGTACAGGGGGAGGCCAAAGACCAAAAGGGCACCATAAATATAACTCCTGTTAGAAGAATAGCAACTTGGTATTGTCAGGAGGCAAAAGCCATCATATATACATGTACAGGGGGAGGCCAAAAGGGCACCATGAATATAACTCTACCCCCCCCCCCCCCCCCCCCCTCAAACTTATGGTGGATCCACAACACTGAGTTTGGAGAGGTAAAACCCATGTTGCGCTTAGTCTGGGCCTTCGTGAAGAAGTCCGCTAGCTGTAACTCGAAGGTACACACTGAAGAGCAATAACATGGTCGTGCACACCAACGCGCACAAATAAAGCATCAACACCAATATGCTTGGTAAGCTCATGCTTCACGGGGTCCCATGCAATACTGATACTACCTGTATTGTCTGACAAGAGTGTAGTAGGTGTAGTAACAGTAACACCAAAATCCTCAAGTAACCAGCATAACCAAGTCATCTCTGCCGTGAGAAGAGCCATAGCTTGCAACTCAGCCTCTGCACTGGAACGGGAAACCGTAGTCTGTTCCTTCGTCTTCCAGGCAATGAGAGAACCACCAAGAAAGACATAGTAAGCAGAAAGTGAATGGCGATCTGAAGGATCACTAGCCCAGGTGGCATCTGAATAGGCCTGTAGCTGTAATGAGGAAAGAAGAGACGGTGAGAGATCGTGGACGAAGATATCATAGAACACGAAGAAGGTGACTATAGTGAACTGAAGTGGGAGAAGAAACAAACTGACCAAGGATATGGACAGGATAGGAACTATCCGGACGAGTGACAACGAGACAGACAAGACTCCCGACAAGATGAAGATAACGAGTCGGATCAGACAAGGGCTGACCATCGGAAGCATGATGGTGAACATTAAGCTCCATAGGAGTCTCAACAGTGCGCTCATCACTAAGAGCCGCACAAGCAAGAAGATCCTGGATATACTTTTCTTGGGAAATAAAAAAGCCATTAGAAGTGGAGGAAATCTCAATCCCAAGAAAGTAACATACTTTTCTTGGAAAATAAAAAAGCCATTAGAAGTGGAGGAAATCTCAATCCCAAGAAAGTAACGAAGAGGACCAAGATCAGTCATAGAAAACTGCTCGCTGAGACAGGCCTTGACAGAGACAATGTACTCAAAGATCATCGCCAGTGATAATCATGTCATCAACATATAGAAGAAGAGTGCGACCACGAGCAGAAAGGTGGACAAACAACGTTGTATCATGAGCACCGGGGAAAAACCAGCTGCAGTGACCACTGAGGCAAAATGCTCAAACCAAGCGCGGGGGCTTGCTTAAGGCCATAGAGAGAGCGATGAAGACGGCAAACCATGCCATCAGGAACTGAATACCGAGGTGGTGGCTGCATATAAACTTCGTCACGCAACTCGCCATTAAGAAAGGCATTCTTAACATCAAGCTGAGACACAGACCAGTGGCGAAGAGAGGCCACGACGAGAAGTGTGCGAATAGTGGTCATATGGGCCACAGGAGCAAAAGTCTCATCGTAATCACGACCATGCTCCTGCTGAAAGCCACGAGCCACAAGACGAGCTTTATAACGCTCAAGAGAACCATCAAAGCGAGTCTTAATCTTATAGACCCACTTACAAGTGATGGGACGAACATGGGGAGGAGGAGAAACCAGATCCCACGTGCCGGTGCGCTCAAGTGGAGCAATGTGCTTTGCCATCGCAAACTGCCATTGAGGATGAACAACATCTTGATAAGAAGTCGGCTCAACAATGGCCGAAAGACCATAGCGAGAAGGAGAATATCAGTCAGAGGCGGGCAAGGCCGAGAACGAAGACCATAAGTTAGCTGAGAGGAGGAAGACGACACACCAGAAGTAGATGGCGCATCAGTGGACATATTCACAACATGTGGACGACGAGTGTAATGGAAAGGGAAAGAGGGAAGAGGAGCAATCGCCGGAGGTGATGGTGGAGACAGGGAAGTCATCGGTGACGAAGGTGAAGACGAGGAAAGCATCGGTGATGAAGGTGGAGATTCATGCGGCAAGGAAGAAGAAACTGTGGGAGAGGACAACCAGATCTGCGACAGCGGGAGGAAGGGTAGAAATATGGTGCACAGAGGGAGGTGTATCGGGAAATGTGAGAAAAGATATGTCCTCCATAGAAAAGGTCAAGGAGGATGGACGCGGGTAGAAAGGACAAGACTCATCAAAAGCCACATCTCGGGAAATACGCATCCGATGACCGACAGGATCCCAACACCGATAACCCTTATGCTCATCGCTATATTCTAGAAAGACACTCAACATACTGAGCGGTCAGTTTGGTGCGTTCATGTGGGGCAAGAACATAGCAAACACAACCAAACAAACGAAGTGCCGAATAATCAGGAGAATGGTTAGAAAGACGCTCGAAAGGAATACCACTCTGCAGAGCAGCAGCTAGCTGCATTTTGACGAGATATGTGGAAGTGGAAATAGCCTCAGCCCAAAAGTGAGGCGGAAGAGAGGCAGCGATCGTCCTCGCACACGTCGTCTCAAGGTGACAATGCTTGTTACTGCTGAAAAGAGCTAGCAGATGCAACAACAGGGGTCGCACGACTGTCGAGGTGGCATCAAAGGGAAGACGAAGCCAATCAAGCTCCTAGAGACCATCATGGCGTTAGGGGCCAGCACCAAGCAGAGCGCCTGTGCGACGATCCTAAACAGAACATGAATTAGAGTCGAGATTGACCCTACAACTAAAGTCAACAATCAGACTACCTGAAAAGAGCGGTATGCCATGTCGAGGAACATGGGCAACAAAGGGAATATGAAAGGAAGATGTGCTAAGAGTGCCTTGACTAGCGATAGGGAGGTGAGTACCATCAGCAGTAAGAACATGAACAGGAGATTCGACAGGTCGAACGGAGGTCAAAGTGGAAGAATCATAAGTCATATGGAAAGATGCTCCAGTATAGAAAATCCATGGGGATGTATCTGAATGAGGAGAAGGTGGTCTCTCAGTGCCAGAAAAGTCAGTCACAGAATGCGTGCAGATCCTGTCGGAGCAGAATCCAAGCTTCAAGCAGGCAGTGGAGTTGTGCAATCTCATGCGTAGACATCGACACAGCTGAAGAAGTTGAGGTAGAAACACTCGCTGGCGAAGAGCGGACGCCACTACCCGTGGAAGCCGCGTGAAGAGTCAACGGAGAGCAGCAACTCGGCGTCGAGCGACATGTGAAAGCCATCAGGGGAGTCGACGTAGAGCGACCACCACCAGGTACGGCCGCCTCCATAGGAGTCAATATAGAACGGCCATCATCACGTGTGGAAGCCATCAAACGAGTCGATGTAGGGCGGCCATAACCACGTGCAAAAGCCACTAGAGGAGTCGACTAGAGTGGCCATAACCACGGGCGGAAGCCGCGAGAGGAGTCGACGAAGAATAGTCACAACCGCGGGCATAAGCCGCGAGAGGAGTCGACGTAGAGGCGCTGCCGAACGCGGAAGCCATGAGAGCATCGGCAGAAGTCGCCTCAGGGGACGACGACACAGACGTACGAGCACCAAGCACCGAGGAAAGGCACATGTGTGAGACTGGGTCAGTGTAGGGAACACCGAAAACACCGTAGAAAATCACTGGAGAGCGGGTGAGAGACACCATGGCAGATGCTTGTTTTTTTAGGGCAAAAGCACAACAATCAAGCTTGGGGTCAACAGCCGAACAGAAGCCAGAAGTTGACCAATCAGCCGAATAGCATGGCAGCCCACCAGAACCCCAATCAAAGTATATAGATAGATTCATGCGGGCGCAGCAGCTACCAATCCACACGGATACACACGTATACAGCCGTGAGAATAGGTCAGCAGCCGAACGAGCTGAACAGGAGTTGAGCCAGAGTCACAGAAACTGAACCGAGCCGAGCTGGTTCGAAGCAGATCAACTGCACGTATTCGATCTGATGAGGACAAGGCGCACACCGCTACAGCAGAGGACGCCCGCGTCGATGTGGGGCCGGCGGCGGATGTGCTCACAGATGGAACTGAGCCAAAGGCCTGGCGGCGGGCACCCTCCGGTGAGCAAGTCACGGAGATGCACAGGTGGCGGCCGTCAGTCGTGGCCGGAGATGCATAGGCGGCCAGGAGGACGGAGATGAACCGGTGGCCGGCACGGCGAGCAGAAGGCTGGCAACTGTCAGACGCGGGCGGAGAAGGCCGGAGATTCACATGCAGCCGGTGGTCGGACGCAGCCGGGAGGTCAACGATGTACAGGCAGCCGGCGGAAGACGCCGGGGATTGATCTAGAAATCAAGAGAAGATCGAAAAAAAATCGATCTGAATAGCACGAGTTGCAACGTGCGGTGGAGACTCTAAACCTGGACCTGATACCATGTTAGAAGAATAGCAACTTGGTATTGTCAGGAGGCAAAAGCCAACATATATACTTGTACAGGGGGAGGCCAAAGGCCAAAGGCCACCATAAATATAACTCTAACACCACCATGCAACTTCGATCTAGCAATTCTGTCCCAGGCCATCAAGTGGGTTCTCCTCTCATCGACCTCACCACCTCACCGAAAATTCCGGATAATCTGTGTGAGCTCCTCACATATCTCAGAATTTCATGTTGATCTGGTGCCAAAACCAAAATGCTTGCATGGTTGAACCTACTGTAGATACGTTAAAGTTATACCAACACCGCTGTTTCTTAAATTGGATATTTCATGCAAATGTGGTGTTTATGATCTTGCAGGGAGGAAAAGAGTGTCCGTACTATATGCGCATTGGGAGCTGCAAATTTGCCACCAACTGCAGATTTCACCATCCGGATCCTACTAATGTGGTTTCAAGAGATCCAGTGTTGGAGCATGAGAATGGCGATATTCCACAACAAAATGTTCAAGCATCTTCTCAGCTGAATGTTCCAGTATGGTCTGCTGACCAAAGGGCATTGAATGAGCACTGTGCTCCTTTTTTAGCTCCAGCATCCTCATACAGTGCGGGAATGATTCCACCTCGGGGAATGTATCCATCTCCAGAATGGAGTGGGTACCATCAGGTAAATATGTTTATATTCATTGGAAAATGTTCCTTCCACTCAAGTGGTTTCTATGTAGTCTCTTTTTTGAAAGGATAGTGGTAGGGTGGCCCCTACATGTTGCCATGTAAATCTCAACAGGTGATATTGGGGACTGTTGCAGGTTGCTTTTCGCTTGAGTTTAGAAAACGTAACATTTAGCAGACTTACAGACCTTTGTATCGGACTATCGGTACTGTTCGTGACATTAAAAATCTTCTTTCACGCTGGCACCGTGTCGTACATCATCTTACTGTATTGTGAGAACTGATGAATTAAAAAAAATTACCATGTCCAATTTGCCAAATCTATATGTTTAATGTTGAGACCTTATCTTAATGTATCTAGTTAATGTTCAATTGTTTTTTTCAGGTTCCATTAGGTCCATACTACCCTCCTGGAATCTCTTTTCATCATTTTCCAGCTCCTCCTGTGAATCATCCTATGTACAGGGGAGCAGATGTACCGGGACATCAAGAACTGCCCTCCGATGAATACCCAGAGAGACCTGGCCAACCTGAATGTCAACATTTTGTTAAAAGTGGGTTTTGTAAATTCAAGGCCAAGTGCAAGTATCACCATCCAAGGTCACTTGTGCCTCCACCAACAGCCGGAGCTCTTAGTCCTCTTGGCTTGCCACTCAGATCTGTAAGTTGTTTGGTTTGTTCTTTTTGTTTTATTAAGTTGTGTTAGACAATACAATGCAAGGTGCTTGTAAAAATAAACCAGTTTTTGCTTAAGCACTAGACTAGTGCTTGTTCCTATAGAGGTTAATTAAGCATCTGTGCTATACAAACAAGGACCGGTGCCTAAGAAAAACCTGGTTTGTTTTCACAAGCACTGTTCTAAACACCTTGCATGGTACATGGCCTTGTTATGTTTAGATAAAGGTGAGAAATCTGTGATATTTCGATGTAGTTTCGGAAGGACAGAAAATATGATTTTGACATTCAGTGGAGCATGTTAATTCTGAATTTCATAGTTATAACTTATTTTTGCCTTTTTGGGCAACATTGTTATATTAATTTTGTAGGTTTGTATTTGTTTCGTCTGATCTGGCCTCTGGATTTGCAGGATCAGCCCGTGTGCACATACTATGAACGTTATGGAGTCTGCAAGTTTGGACCAGCTTGCATGTACAATCACCCTTTTAATTTTGGTCATCCTGTATCCGCAGCAGGGCCACCTCTCTCTGCTCAATACCTCACTTCAGGAAACTACACGGTCTAGCAAGCAGGGCCGATTTTTCTCTGTGGTCGCCATGATGCTTGGAATAACACTTCCACTTGTAAAATAGCGCAGCTGAAAGTTGCAGGGTTTTCATGTTGACGATAGAGATCTGGTTTGCAAGTCAGCAACGAAGTTGCATGAAGTTGGGTGCATAGCCGCTGGGATTCGTAGAAACTAAACACGTTTCGATACATGACACTGCTGCCCCTTTATATTGTAGAGCACTTGACGGTTCGTACACAATTGTTGCGTCACTCAAGCCCACTTTTTCATCTCAACTGTTCTGCGTTTACAATTTTATATTACTAGTTAGCGTGCATGTATTCCTAATCAATTTAAAAAGTAAATGTTTAAACAAAGTAAGCAAAAACTACTCTAGCGATGCACTATAGTTTGTAATAGTAATATTACAAAATCAACAGATAATAATAATGTACTAATAATAAACTAACGATTTTCATTTACACATGAATGATGAATTTATTTGTTGTATTGAGTGGAGGAGATTCCTTGTTGGGGAGGAGTCACTTACATATTGAAGCTTTTGTCGGACACTGCTGCATTTTATTTTATTTTTGACGAAAAGGCTGGCAGCGCAGCTTTTCATTGATATTGGGGGTTAAGAGTACAAGGGATCTACAGAAGCTTGGAAGCATCGTCATTAGATTACAGGCACCAGAAACGTACAAAAGTTGGTTAGGGTACTTCAAAACCACCGCTTTTGTTAAAAATCACAAAAAACCATCAACTCTATGGCAAGTGAATAACAAATCGCACTGATTTGAAACTAAGCGTGTCTAATAGCAAAACTGACGGGTGGGACCCATATGTCTTGGCGAAGACTAGTCCTAGTCAATGTTTGACCTGCTGAGGTGGAAACGGGTCCCACTTGTCTGTCTAATACCTTCTTCCTCCTCCAATTTCTCTCCCTCCCCTTCTCATCAACTCCACCGGCGGCTGGAGGCCGAGCTCAAGGAGGTGCACCCGCCGGCAAGCTCTGCCCCATCCCCAACGCCATTGCCCCGCGCCTGTAACGCCTCTGCCCTGCGTCCGCGCCTACAGCGTCGCCGCCCTGCGCCTGCAGCGCCGCCGTCCCGTGCCCGCCGCCATCCCGCGTCCGCTTGCAGTGCCGCTGCCCCACACCCGCACCTGCAGCGTCGCCACCCCTCGCAGCGCCTGCAGCGTCGCCGCCCCCCGCCCGCCGCCATCCCGAGTCCGCGCCTGCAGCGCCACCGCCCCGCTCCCGCACCGGCGGTGCCACCACATGTCTGTGGAGGAGGTCGCGAACGACAGGGTAGGCGGGGCTCCGGGTCGCCGGATCTGGCCATGGGCGTTGCTGCGGGTCTTCCAGAGCCGAGCTCAAGCTCGACCTGAGCCCCCCTCCGCCCGACGCCGGTGTGGTTGCCGCCGCGAGCCCGGGGACGGACAGGGAGGGGGCTGCGGGGAGGGGGCGCCGGGCGTAGATGACTGCGGCGCACTAGATTCGGCCGGCGCCCGACGGCGGGGAGGCGTGTTGAGAGGGACGGTGCCAGGCGGCGGGGAGGGCGGCGCTGTTGGAAGTGAGGGAGGGAGATATGTGGGGAGGAAGGAGAGAAGAGAGGAGGTGTGACTGACAGGTGGGACCCCCATCCACCTCAAACATTGACTAGGACTAGTCTTCTCCACGTCAGCCCGGACAGACGGGTCCCACCCGTCAGTTTTGCTATTAGACGCACTTAGTTTCGAATCAGTGCGATTTGTTATTTACTTGCCACAGAGCTGGTGGTTTTTTATGATTTTTGACAAAAGCGGTGGTTTTGAAGTACCCCAGTCATAAATCTGGCGGCTTTCATCAATTTAACAGGGGCCATGTTGCGCTCCCCGCCTCTGCCCCGCGGGCGCTGCCGCGTTTCGTCCAGTCTAGCCATGTTGCACTAAAGTGCGCCCTCCGCATTGACAACGATGCTGCTCTTGCTCGATCAAAATCCATGCTAGGCTCCTTGAGCTTTCCGGTCACCTCCCCCGACCTAACCTCTGCTTCCCCGCTCCTGGCCTCCTTTGCTGCTCTTCAGCTTGATGAAACCCTTGCCGCCGCTTTCCTCCAAGCTTGCTATGGTGGCTCCGCCATCGAGTTCTATGTCCATAAGATCTCGGACCACCTTCTCCGCTTCCACATCGCCTCCAGCGAGGTGGCTGACCTTGTCCCTCACTATGCCGTTTTCAAGCGGCGCCTCGTCTCCCTTGTCGTGCTGCCGTTTGACCTCATCTTGGCCACCCCTGTGCGGCCTGCGACGGCATTTCTATTCTACTGCCGCTCTTTGGCCTCCGTCCTTTCTGTCTCATCGGACCTCGGCCTTGCTTTTGAGCGCCTTGCATGGTCACGTTTTCGCTCCCCCGTCACTCTCCAGGCTGGGCGCCCTGCCCATGGGTGCCGCTCGTATGCAAGGATCATCTAGTTCCCATACGATGTTGGGGCTGTGTTCCTTGGCCTCCTTCTGGCTTGCCTATTTGGTGGCGATCATGAGGCTTTCAACGTCACGATGGAGGAAGAGGGCCGCTTCTCCTTCACCGTTGCTTCTACGGATGTCGCCTGCCTTATTGCCAGTCTTGGTGACTTTTGGCGGCCCGGCATCCTGCTCCGGTTCCCCTGCCCGCCGTCATCCCCGTCCCCGTCGCCGGCGGGCTCCGGCGCCCCCGCGTTTGCGGGGCTCAGTCTTGCCGCCGCAGCTCCCTCCCTCAACCTGGCTTCTGCGACTACGAGCTCCGGGCCGCTGCCTCGCGGGGGCGCTAAGGTACGTCCTGTTCGTCCTGGTACTCGCTTTCGTAGCCTGATTTTGCATGATTACCACGTAGACATTACTGTCAACACCAAGGACTCAAACCTTAGCCCAACAGTTCAAGTGTGGGTTGCAGTTAAGCTTCTAAAACCTGTAGTCCCAACTGTTAAGCTAGTTACTGATGCCTTGGACCACCTTTTTTCCGATACAAATGTTTTTACGTGCAAATCGTACATGCGAGACTCTTCTGCACTTGGGTCTCCTCGGTAGATGTCAGGTCCACAATGGTCTCCCGCTCTCCTTGTGTCCTCTCCCATTTCGAACTTTGCTTGTTTGAATCCCAACAACTTGCCCAGTGTGCTCTTGACACTTTTCCGGAGGTGGACTGTTCATCAACGTTCTACCTGTCCTCCCAAACACATGCCACCCCTACAGTGCCCAATCGATTCTTGGCCGTTTCTCGACCAACGTTCAATCCAAAGACTCGACGCTCGCTACTGCCAGCGCACTATCGTCCGCTATCCAGTCTGGTCCTCTCATCTCTTCGGGCCCTGTCTCCTCGCCATTAAATGAACCAACATGTGTGCATACGGAGGGGTCGGTCTCCCTCCCATTAAATGAGTTAGCATGTGTGCATTCAGACATGGCTTCGATCACGTACGACTGCACCATCCCTGCCCTTCCCACAAACATGCATGCTTCACCACCCGCGGCCCCTGACGGTGTCATGGACTAGGGGGTACTCACCACGTCGTCTCGTGACCAGCTGGATCGGGCCGAGGACCCCATGGCAGTTCATTCATGATTAGGACATCAATACCATTGTTACACCCACAGCCCCTACTGCTACATATACTGGACCAATTACTAAAGCTCGCGCACGTCAATTAAATTACCAGGTACTTTCATTTCTTGGTAATGATTCTAATGTTCATGAGAATATGATGCTGCCTAAATTGGATACATTTGTTTTGCTTACAAATGAAGGGCCTAGCTTGGAGAAGGATGAACATTGAAGCATGAACAAGCATGGAGTTGATGGCATGCGCAAGGGGAACAAGAACGGAGTTACAAGTGATGATTTTAGGACTTTGAAGCCACCATAAGGAGTGCATGAAGCCTTGGACGAAATATACAAGATGCTACTTCATAAATTTCGTCCAGAGACTATTCTAGGTGCTGCGTCCCCTTATTATTGGGCCAGGCCCATGTAATTTCGAAATACATAAGTATAGGCTGTTTTAGAGTCCGTATGTATGGGGAAACAAGAGATAGGGTTGGTTTCGGACCCCTTCCCCAAGGGCCACGAAATTCTCCCCTCTTCCTCCATATATACAGCCCTTATGGCACCGTTTAGACTTGGGGGTTTTGTTTAGATTAAAAGTTCGCCATAGCTGCAACTTCGCGTACTTCGTTTGTGTTCAACGACCAGACAAAGGCGTCACAGAACCCCGCCTTGATCAATAAAGCTTTCCTCTTATATTCGCAATATCCAGATTGCAATCTTAGTTTCTTGCTTGTTCTTCGTTTGCTCGCAGGAAACAGACCTTCGTGGTCAGGTTGATCGTGCTCCGGCGTGGTCAATAACCCTCGGAAGTTGGTTTAGCGATTGCTAAGGCACGACGTCTCGCACGTTCGTAGTCGGATCATCAAGGTCGACTCCCACAGAAAACGATAGCCAACATCTCATCGAAACATCGGGACACCTTCGTCTCTATGAAGTGGTATTAGATTTCCAGGTTGCTCGGTGAGATTTTACAGTTTTTCGTAGTTTAGATCGAGTCTGTTCTTCATACCTATAGTCCACGAAAAAGCCAAAAGAAATTTAGGGTTAGTTCATCCTATCCAAACCAGTCTGAGCCTTTGCATAGTCTTTTCAGTATTTTGCTTTGTTGAATTTGCGGTTGCATCGCTGTGTCAAGTTGCTGGTCTTAGCGTCTAGTCTTTTAGAGTTTTGAGTTCTGGTCATAAGTTGTCACGCCGCCACCGCACCATCATCATCGCCCCTGCCACCTACCACCACCGCTTATCCGCCACCAGGGGCGGAGACAGGGGGGGGGGGGGGCGAGCAGGGGCTAGACCCCTGCCAATCCTTCGCCCCCCAACGATTTCTAGTAGGTAGTAGTATACGTAGTATACTGTATATGCGCTAATTGGCCGGAGATAATCACATCATTAGCCCATATAAGATTTTTTTAGAGGAATTAGTCCATATGAGTACTCATATAATAACTATCCTAGACGGAAAGCCCAATAGCCCAT
This sequence comes from Aegilops tauschii subsp. strangulata, assembly GCF_002575655.3. Lineage (NCBI taxonomy): Eukaryota > Viridiplantae > Streptophyta > Magnoliopsida > Poales > Poaceae > Aegilops > Aegilops tauschii. The sequence continues at coordinate 171,798,298 of NC_053039.3, forward strand.
GTCATTGTCAATCCATCCATGCGGCCATGCGATCAATCCATCCATTGATCGTGTCCCTGCACTAGGGCATTGTTTGCCGCCTGACGCCCAGCCGCCGGCTGCCCGGCTGCCGCTCCCGCCTCCCGCTCAGGTAAGGCGCTCACCACGCCGCCGCCGCCCTACCCTATCGGCTGCGCTGATCTGTCGTCTTTGTCCGCTGTGTGTCCAGTGTGTAAGGACTAAGGAGGGAGTGCCGGAGGAGAGGAGAAGGCTTCATTACATCAGAGTTTTACAGTGAGAAAGGAAGATCAGATAGACAAAGGTACCAGTATGTACTTGTAGCTATCAGTTATTATGTATTAAAATCCTACTATCCTAATCTGGTGTGTTAGTGTTGTCTACAAAATAGTGAATTAATCTATTAATCATGGTTTTCCTTTATATAGTAGTCAATGAGGAAGCGAAAAGCACCAACAACTAGGGGGATAAATTCCTTTTTCACGCCAGTTGGGTCAACTTCAAGCTCCAACATTACTGGTGCCGAAAATGTGATTCCATCTGAGGAGCAACCTGTTGCAGATAACCAAACAAATGATATTCCTGTTGATATGCAAACTGATGAGCAACAGGTTATGGCACCGGAAGAAGTTGCAGCAGGAGAAGGTACAGTTGAAAGCACAAAATATGTAAGGGACCCCGGCATGCGCCAGCAAATTTGGGAACTCCCTCATGATGAGCAAGAAGAAGCAGGCCGCTTCTATATTTTGAAGGGAGCTTATCAACCATACATGAGAGAATATCCATATAATAAAACAGGAAAAAATCGTCGTCGATTTCAATACAGTTATTTCAATTCTTTTCCTTGGCTTGAGTATTCGATGGAAACACATCGTGCGTACTACCTACCTTGTTTTCTCTTCACAAAAAGGCCAAGTGGAAGGTGTGGCTCTGATGCATTCACGGTCAAGGGATTTAATAATTGGAAGAAGGTGAATGATGGAAACGAATGTGCTTTCTTAACTCACATGGGCAAAGATTCCAACTCCGCTCATAACTTTTCTCAGCGGTGTCATGATAATCTGAAAAATAGTTTGACTCACATCGACAAGGCAATGGTGAAAGTGTGTGCAAAAAAGGTCGCAGATGCAAGGCTAAGGCTTAAAGTTACAATTGATTGCATCAAGTAAGCAAACTTTTCTGTTTTGAGAATTCAAATATTTTATAATGTACAATAAAGCAAGTTATGACATTTTTTCTTGTTGATTTCATCAGATGGTTAACATTCCAAGCTTGTGCTTATAGAGGCCATGACGAATCTCCGGGATCAAGTAATCAGGGTAATTTTCTTCATCTGGTGAGGTTCTTGGCTTCTTATAGCAAAGAGGTGAATGCGGTTGTTTTGGAAAATGCTCCAAGGAATGCGAAGTACACCTCCCATACAGTGCAACTAGAAATCCTCACATTACTTTCTAGTAGAGTTAAGGAAAAAAATTAGAGATGAAATTGGTACTAGCAAGTTCTGCATAATGGTAGACGAAGCACGAGATGAATCAAAGAAAGAGCAAATGGCATTGGTTCTTCGATTCCCGAGCACCGAGGGGTTCATACAGGAGCGTTTTCTTGATGTAATTCATGTCACTGATACTACTGCTTTGACTCTCAAGAAGGCAATTTGCAAAGTCCTTTCTGATAATAATTTGAATGTCCAAGACATTAGAGGACAAGGCTATGACGGGGCAAGTAATATGAGAGGTGAATGGAATGGATTGAAGGCTCTAATTCTGAATGACTGCCCTTATGCATATTATGTGCATTGCATGGCTCATCAGTTACAGTTGGCGCTTGTTGTCGCGTCAAGGGAGGTACATGATGTGCATAACTTTTTCCAAAATGCAAATTTCATTATAAATGTTGTTAGCGCATTGACTAAACGTAATGATGAGTTGTTAGCAAATAAAGCTGCGGAGATTGCTCGCGAAATTGAATTGGGAGAACTCGATACAGGAAAAGGGAAAAATCAGATAGGAACTTTACAAAGACCTGGCGACACTAGATGGAGTTCCCACTTCAAGTCAATTCAGAGTTTACAGAAGATGTTTGGCGCTACAGTTGAGGTCCTAAGGAGTATAGCAAATGACCGTGCAGCCTCGAAATATTCTAGAGGAGATGCCGTAGGAGCCCTAAAAATAATTATGTCATTTGATTTTGTGTTCATTTTACATCTAATGGAGAAAATCATGAAAATCACTGATGTTTTATGTCAAACACTCCAAAAGAAGTCACTAGATATTCTGAATGCATTAGATTTGGTCTCAACCACAAAGGTGCTACTTGGTAAGCTGAGAGAAGATGGTTGGGATCCCCTTCTTCAGGAGGTTCAATCTTTTTGTTTGAAGCATGAGATTGACATCCCTGATCTGAATAGCAGGTAACATATTTTTTCTTGTACGTACAATGTAGAATATTATTTATCATATTTACTAATATATGATGTGATTTGTAGGTATGTAGATGTAACAAAGTCTCGCAAAAAACATGATAACACTACTACATTACATCACTACAGAGCAGATGTGTTCAATGTTGCCATAGATCAGAAAATGGTTGAGCTAAATGATCGTTTCGGTGTTCAAAACACAGAGCTTTTGACACTTTGTGCATCTTTGGATCCACGACATGACTCATTTGACGTGTCTAATATATGCACATTAGTGGAAATTTTTTATCCTGCTGACTTTTCTAGTCAAGAACGAGCTCATTTGGAGTCTCAACTTCCCCATTTCCAGCTTGATGTTTGCAACCATCCGGAACTAAAGAGTTCGCCCTCACTTGCTGATTTGACTATTGGATTATTTAAAACAGGTAAAGTTGCTACATACTCAATGGTTGAATGATTGATAGATTACTGCAGTTGTTCATAACTTTTGCTTATTTGATTGCTTGATTATTAAATACAGGTAAAGCTGCTACGTACTCAATGGTTGATAGATTACTACGGTTGGTCATAACTCTTCCGGTGTCAACCGCAACAACTGAGCGAGCTTTTTCAGCTATGAAACTAGTCAAGACACGTCTTCGAAACAGAATGGGAGACGACTTTCTTCGGCATTACATGGTCGTCTATATTGGGAAGGAAATAGCTGCAAAGATCACATCTGATGAGATAATCAATTTGTTCGACACTGGTAGTCGTAGAGCTGAGTTTAAGCTAATAGATATGTAACTTCATTTTATAGGTCTATGAATATTTCTTATGCTTTGTCCTCAATGTTATTACGAGATTTAATATGTCATGATATTTCTTCCATTCTAAGCATTGGTTTCTCGCCCCCCTCATGTTCAAATCCTGGCTCCGCCCTGTCCGCCACCGCTCTGAATCCGTATCCATATACCACCACCAATCTGTATCCATATACCACCACCGATCCATATCCATATACTACCACCGCTACCACCACCGCTGCCCTATACCACCACCATATATCCACCACCAATCCGAGTTCCTTTCATATTAGGTTTGTTTTCGAGATCCATCTAGTTTCCGATTCGTGTTTCCTTGCCTGAGTAGGTTTCGAAAAGAAAAAAAAACCGGAGACCTCCGGGCAGTTTTTAGGCCAAAATTTTGGCGACCGAAAATATTTTTTCCCTATCCTATTTTTAGGCTTTTCTGAGTCTTTTGAGACACTTGCCATCATAGTGATTTTTTGTCGCACTTTTTCGTCGTCGCTGCCCTGATTTTCGAAAAAAATAGTCAAATTTTTTTTCGTGCCCATCCTGTCAGTTTGACCTGGGAAGAGTTTTGAGACATTCGCCATTATAGTGTTTTTTCGCAAAAAAAAGAGGAGCGCCAAAAAACAGAGCAAAAAAATTCCAGAGTGTGCTTTTCCCTTGTTTACGTGCAGCGCCGTGATTTTGTTAGTGTTCTAGGCTCGCGTCTCTAGCACGGTCTAGCCTAGGACTAGCACATTACCGTCGTTGAGCGTTTATTCAACTTTGCATCTCTGAACTGATTATTGCTGACCCTTTTTGCTACCATATTATAAGCCTTCCCAGCTCCACATACATCTACATCCTGCGTTTGACTCTCCCTGGTAATCGCTCTATCCAAGATTTGAGAGTTTTGACTACATCGGTTGCCGATCACCGCCTGCTGCTGGGTAAGAACTGGTAAGAATTTGAGATTTGCTTGACGAATTTGTGACACCCACCACCACCACCACTTGTTAGTAGTCTGTAGGATCATATTCTTATGTGTTTCTATTGCTGCTAACCATGCCAGGATCACAAGCCGACGAGATTGACTGGGAGAACTTAACAAACAAGGAGCTTCATGATAAGTTTCAGCAAATGATGACTGAACAGGTGCAAGATGTGCTGAATTTTTTTGAAGAGGCCATGGTTAAGATCACTGGCCTTGAGAAGACATTCGAAACAAAGCTCGATAACAGATTTAATGAACTGCTTGCACGTCTTCCACCACCGGCTGCACCTGCCGCACCTCTGCAACAACAACAACAACAACAACAACAACAACAATAACAACAACAACAACAACAACAACAACAACAACGACTACCTCCACGTCGCGAAACAGTCCTCCGCCGAGCAAGCCGTGTCCCTCTTGAGCCTGGCCAACCTGTTGGTGCTGCTGTTGATACTTCTGTGGCTCCTGCTGCTGATGAGGAGGAGGATGATTATGCGGGAGATTACGAGGATGAGGTTGATCAAAATCAGAACTACGTGCAACCACCAGCACCCGGTCGTCCACATGCAAATAATCGCAATGGTAGGGCTGCATTACCAGCTCAGGTACGAGATCATGACCATCTTCCTAAACTGAAATTGAATATTCCACCATTTAAGGGTAGATATGTTCCTGATATATATCTTACTTGGGTGTTAGAAACCAAACAATGTTTTACATGTTTAGAATATCCCGAGGAGAGACGTGTTGCTGCTGCACTTTGTGCTTTCACTAGTTTTTTTTGTGTATGATGGTCTGAACATCGTAGATTATATCCGAATAATATTCCAACTACTTGGGCTGCTTTGAAAACTGCTATGCGTACTCGTTGGGTTCCACCATATTATCAACGTGAATTACTTCAAAAATTGCAGCGTTTAAGACAAGGAAAAAATTCTGTAGAGGAGTATTATCAGGAATTACAAACTGGCATGATTAGATGTGGTATTGTTGAGGATAATGAAGCTATGCTTGCACGTTTTATGGGTGGATTAAATAGAGAGATTCAGACCATTCTAGAGTATAAGGAGTATAATAATATCACTCGTTTATTCCATCTTGCTTGTAAAGCTGAACGTGAAGTGCAGGATCGACAGGCATTGTTGCGAACTAACTTTTCTGCAGGTTGACCTTCATCATGGACACCACGTGCATCATCTAATTCCACTGCACCGCACCTCCATCAGGTGCCACCTCCAACCGTGATACAAGAAAGCAGGCACAACCACCACTATCTGCCAAGAGCACACCTGCCGGACCTACACAGAGCTCTTCTTCTTCCATGGCATCAACAGGGCACACAAGTGATATTATTTGTCGTCGTTGTAAGGGAAGAGGTCATTATGCGAGAGAATGCAAATCTCAGCTTGTGATGATTGCTACTGAGGATGGTGGGTATGAGTCCGCTAGTGACTATGATGAGGAGACTTTGGCTCTTATTACACGTGAAGAACACGGTGGAGATGATTCTGATCATGAGACGCAATACATGGCTCCTGAAGATGCTGACAGGTATGAATGTTTAGTTGCTCAACATGTTTTGAGTGTGCAGGTTACACAAGCGGAGCAAAATCAGAGACATAATTTGTTCCATACAAAGGGAGTTGTGAAGGAACGTTCTATTCGCGTCATCATAGATGGAGGGAGCTGCAACAACTTGGCTCGCATGGAGATGGTGGAGAAGCTATCTCTCACCACAAGACCACATCCACATCCTTACTACATCCAATGGTTCAACAACAGCGGCAAGGTTAAGGTAATACGTACTGTTCGTGTGCATTTTAGTATCTCTACATATGCTGATTATGTTGATTGTGATGTGGTACCTATGCAAGCATGTTCCTTATTACTTGGTAGACCATGGCAATTTGATAAAAATTCTGTACACCATGGTAGAAACAATCAGTATACTCTTGTTCACAAGGATAAAAATATTACTTTGCTTCCTATGACTCCTGATTCCATTTTGAAAGATGATATTAATAGAGCTAATAAAGCAAAACAGGAGAAAAATAAGAGTGAAAATCAGATTGTGGCAAAAGAATTTGAGCAACAAATGAAGCCTAATAATAAACCATCTAGTGTTGCTTCTGAAATTAAATTGAAAAGTGCATGTTTACTTGCCACCAAATCTGATATTGACGAGCTAGATTTTAGCAAACCTATTTGCTATGCTTTTGTGTGCAAAGAGGCATTATTTTCATTCGAGGACGTGCCTTCCTCTTTGCCCCTTGCTGTCACTAACATTTTGCAGGAGTTCACTGACGTCTTCCCACAAGACGTGCCACCGGGATTACCACCTATTCGAGGGATTGAGCATCAAATGGACTTAATTCCCGGTGCATCGCTACCCAACCGTGCACCATACCGTACCAATCCAGAGGAGACGAAGGAGATTATGCGTCAAGTACAGGAGCTGCTCGACAAAGGTTACATACGCGAATCTCTTAGTCCTTGTGCTGTTCCTATTATACTAGTGCCTAAAAAGGATGGTACGTCGCGTATGTATGTTGATTGTAGAGGCATTAATAATATTACTATTTATTATCGTCATCCTATTCCTAGGCTAGATGATATGCTTGATGAATTGAGTGGCTCTACAATATTCTCCAAAGTTGATTTGCGTAGTGGATACCATCAAATTCGTATGAAATTGGGAGATGAATGGAAAACAGTATTTAAAACTAAGTTTGGTTTATATGAGTGGTTAGTCATGCCTTTTGGGTTAACTAATGCACCTAGTACTTTCATGAGACTAATGAACGAAGTTTTACATGCTTTCATTGGACGATTTGTGGTAGTCTATTTTGATGATATACTGATTTATAGCAAATCTTTGGAAGAACATTTGGAATATTTACGTGCTGTTTTTATTGCTCTACGTGATGCACGTTTGTTTGGTAACCTTGGGAAGTGCACCTTTTGCACCGACCGAGTATCTTTTCTTGGCTATGTTGTTACTCCACAGGGAATTGAAGTTGATAAAGCCAAGATTGAAGCTATTGAGTGTTGGCCGCAACCCAAAACGGTCACACAAGTGAGGAGTTTTCTTGGACTCGCTGGTTTCTATAGGCGTTTTGTGAGAGATTTTAGCACCATTGCTGCACTTCTCAATGAGCTTACCAAGAAGGATGTGCCTTTTGTTTGGGGTACCGCACAGGAAGAAGCCTTCACGGTATTGAAAGATAAGTTGACACATGCTCCTTTACTCCAACTTCCTGATTTTAATAAGACTTTTGAGCTTGAATGTGATGCTAGTGGAATTGGATTAGGAGGTGTGTTATTACAAGATGGCAAACCTGTTGCATAATTTTCTGAAAAATTGAGTGGGCCTAGTCTGAATTATTCTACTTATGATAAAGAATTATATGCTCTTGTTCGGACTTTAGAGACATGGCAACATTATTTATGGCCCAATGAATTTGTTATACATTCTGATCATGAATCTTTGAAACATATTAAAAGTCAAGCTAAACTGAATCGTAGACATGCTAAATGGGTTGAATTCATTGAGACTTTTCCTTATGTCATTAAACACAAGAAGGGTAAAGAAAATGTTATTGCTGATGCATTGTCTCATCGCTATACTATGCTTTCACAACTTGACTTCAAAATATTTGGTTTGGAGACCATCAAAGATCAATATGTGCATGATGCTGATTTTAAAGATGTAATGCAGAATTGTAAAGAAGGAAGAACATGGAACAAGTTCGTTATTAATGATGGCTTTGTGTTCTGTGCTAACAAGCTATGCATTCCAGCTAGCTCCGTTCGTCTTTTGTTGTTGCAGGAGGCGCATGGAGGAGGATTAATGGGACACTTTGGCGTGAAGAAGATGGAGGACGTACTTGCTACACATTTCTTTTGGCCAAAGATGAGACGGGATGTTGAGCGTTTTGTTGCTCGCTGCACTACATGTCAAAAAGCTAAGTCACGACTCAATCCTCATGGTTTATATATGCCTTTGCCTGTACCTTGTGTTCCTTGGGCGGATATATCTATGGACTTTGTTTTAGGTTTACCTCGAACAAAGAAGGGGAGGGATAGCATATTTGTTGTCGTGGATAGATTCTCGAAAATGGCACACTTTATACCATGTCATAAAAGCAATGATGCTGTTAATGTTGCTGATTTGTTCTTTCGTGAAATTATTCGCTTGCATGGTGTGCGGAATACTATTGTTTCAGATCGTGATACTAAATTTCTTAGCCACTTTTGGAGATGTTTATGGGCTAAGTTGGGGACTAAACTGCTTTTTAGTACTACTTGTCACCCCCAAACTGATGGACAAACTGAAGTAGTCAATAGAACATTGTCTACTATACTTAGGGCTGTTTTGAAGAATAATAAGAAAATGTGGGAAGAATGCTTGCCTCATATTGAATTTTCTTATAGCCGTTCGTTGCATTCTACTACTAAGATGTGCCCTTTTGAAATTGTGTATGGTTTCCTACCTCGTGCACCTATTGATTTGTTGCCTCTTCCATCTTCGGAGAAGGTTAATTTTGATGCTAAACAACGTGCTGAATTGATCTTAAAAATGCATGAGTTAACTAAGGAAAACATTGAGCGTATGAATGCTAAATATAAACTTGCGGGAGATAAGGGTAGAAAACATGTTGTGTTTGCACCTGGAGATCTTGTTTGGTTACATCTGTGTAAGGATAGATTTCCTGATTTGCGCAAATCAAAGCTAATGCCACGTGCTGATGGTCCTTTTAAGGTGTTAGATAAAATAAATGATAATGCATATAAACTTGAGCTACCTGCAGATATTGGGGTTAGTCCCACTTTTAACATTGCAGATTTGAAGCCTTATTTGGGTGAGGAAGATGAGCTTCCGTCGAGGACGACTTCATTTCAAGAAGGGGTAGATGATGAGGACATCAATACCATTGTTGCACCCACAGCCCCTACTGCTACATATACTGGACCAATTACTAGAGCTCGCACATGCCAATTAAATTACCAGGTACTTTCGTTTCTTGGTAATGATTCTAATGTTCATGAGAATATGATGCTACCTAAATTGGATACATTTGTTTTGCTTACAAATGAAGGGCCTAGCTTGGAGAAGGATGAACATTGGAGCAAGAACAAGCATGGAGTTGATGGCATGCGCAAGGGGAACAAGAACGGAGTTACAAGTGATGATTTCAGGACTTTGAAGCCACCATAAGGAGTGCATGCAGCCTTGGACGAAATATACAAGATGCTACTTCATAAATTTCGTCCAAAGGCTATTCTAGGTGCTGCGTCTCCTTATTATTGGGCCAGGCCCATGTAATTTCGAAATACATAAGTATAGGTTGTTTTTAGAGTCCGTATGTGTGGGGAAACAAAAGATAGGGTTGGTTTCGGACCCCTTCCCCAAGGGCCACGAAATTCCCCCTCTTCCTCCATATATACAGCCCTTAGGGCACCGTTTAGACTTGGGGGTTTTGTTTAGATTAAAAGTTCGCCATAGCTGCAACTTCGCGTACTTTGTTTGTGTTTAACGACCAGACAAAGGCGTCACATAACCCCACCTTGATCAATAAAGCTTTCCTCTTATATTCGCAATATCCAGATTGCAATCTTAGTTTCTTGCTTGTTCTTCGTTTGCTCGCAGGAAACAGACTTTCGTGGTCAGGTTGATCATGCTCCGGCGTGGTCAATAACCCTCGGAAGTTGGTTTAGCGATTGCTAAGGCGCGACGTCTCGCATGTTCGTAGTCGGATCGTCAAGGTCGACTCCCACAGAAAACGATAGCCAACATCTCATCGAAACATCGGGACACCTTCGCCTCTATCAATTCATTGGCCACTTCGGGCAGCCCATGCCGCATACAAGGAGGATTCCACAAGACTTGGCGCCCAAGCCAAGGACTCTCCTAAAACCCTAGGCCTCTGGTGTGTTATATAAACCGAGGCCAGGCAAGTCAATAGGACATCTCATATTCATTACTACAATCTCGTGGTAGATACATGTACTCTGTACTACACCCATATGAATACAATCAAAAGCAGCATGTAGGGTATTATCTCTTCGAGAGAGCCCGAAGCTGGGTAAAATCCTGTGTCCATGTTACCATCGCTCCAAGACGCCTAGCTTAGGACCCCTACTACGAGATACGCCGGATATAGAACCGACGTTGGTGCTTTCATTGAGAGCCTGCTGGGTGATCGTCACAGATCGATAGGATGATCAGGTGATATTTTTTCAGTCAGATCTATTTCATGTAAATTTTCTCTCCTGCAAAATCATCGCTGCCGCGTTGTGCTATTTGTTTGCAATCAGATCAGATCCGGACTCTCAGGTGGTATGTCGAATCCGGGCTGGCGAAACGTGCTCGTAAATAGCAGCATAGATGGCGGACTTGCTACTAGGGTCAACCCCGAAATTAACAAAGAGGTGCAATTTAATCGGCAGCGACCCAGCCGAGGAGGTGCGCCCGTACTGCCCACGTAGTGCAGCAGAGGCGGGCCAGTTGACAGGCGCTCAGATCGGCAGCAATAGGGAGGCTCTCTTCCTTCTCTTTCCCTTTCTTTAATCTACTAGTGTTTACTTGTCATCTGCTACTTTCGACTAAACATGCATAAGACAAATGCTAATGTACTAGTACTACTAGTATTTGCAGCATGTTTTTCAAGGTTTGATTGATTAAAGGTGGAGCTGGTTTTGCACGTAGACTATACTTGACGTCAAGGAAAAAACAAGGCGCCAGCATCTCCACATTGTCATCGGACTTGCAGTTACCATCAATTTATCGAATTGCGAGCGGATGCAGGTCTCTTCTTGGCCACTGTTCCCAAACAACAGCAACCGATGTGAAACACCGATCGGGGGTACGATTCAGGCCCCGGATCAGTCTGTTGCTGCTCTCCTGCAGCACCGACTCCCAGCCGTCAAGGGCTGATGCCGCCCCACGCGTCCCACAGCCGTACACGATGTGGTCTCAAGCATCCACACATCCAGGGAAGCCTCTTTGCTTCGTTTTCCTTACAAATATTAAAGCTGCTGTGATCCGGCCATTGCTTCTTTTTATTTAATATGTGTAGGCTGCACACCAACGTCATCAAAACCAATGTATTCCAGTCGAGCAGATCGGCCGTGTTGTATATTGGTCGGCCCGACGCAGTTTCGAGGCACTCCGGCCAGGACTTCCCTCGTCCATAATCACCTTATCCGCCATCAGTTTGGACATTGTCGGATAAATCACCAGGTGCAATTGTTCTAGTTATTCACATTGTGCATATTAATAATATTTCAAAGAGTATTTTCTGCTCGTCGACGATTGTTCGTACTGCAGGTTTTGCAGTCTGGTCTACCTTGAGGCCGTCGTCTTAGGGCGATCCGATATGCCGTCGCTGTCCCACACTCATCTTTTCGTAACCCGGGTGACCCTGCAAATTCGGATTTTGTCACCTCGTCACGCCGACGCCCTGCAACACATCGGCCTCGCGCCAGGCCAAATCTCCTTTAATAATTTATTTTACATAAAAACTTTTGTAAAGAAATTTTCTTTTCTTTATTTTGTTATTATTATCTGTCTTGTGCTACTTCATGCATGTAGACGGTGTCATGGCGGGCCGATGTCATCATCCCGCCTGCGTCGACCAAGTTTTGGGGTCACCTCGATGCGCGTCCCTCTGCCGACATCTCCGTGCGGCCACTCCGCCGTGCCGACTTTGGCGCTCAGGCCATGTTTATTTAATTATTTACTTCGCTTGAGTTAATTAAGCAGAAGAACCTTTTTTTAAAAAAAGGGTATATTATTACCATCATTACTTGTTAGTACCTTTGTCTTGCACTATTTTTTGTGCACAGGTAAATGATTTCGGTCGGGCAGCGCTATTACCTTGGCACACCAATGTGCTGATGTGGGGGTTCTGTCGTCACCTTGCCGACCTACCGCATCACCTCGGCTGGACCAGGGGCTTCATCATCACTTCATTAACACACGCTGGGGGCTTCGGCGTCACACTGCCGGCCTGCTCCATCGCCGCGGTCGGACTTGGGTTTTCACCTCGCCCATCGACTATGCTGCGTCACCACTTCATCAAGCCGAGCTCTTTACTCGGACACCTCAGGATCAGCTTGGGGGCTGGGACCTCGCCCCGCCGTAAACTCGGGCCACATCATCTACACCGAACACATTAACCAGCTAAGTCGCTTTCATGCTCAAGCTTTTTAATTTACGTTCGGTTCGACCACACATTATAATTATGTTAAAATTTATTTGTGAAAAGCGTTGTTTGTTCAAAACGCTTCTTTTTCCCAAGTCAATTGGGGCCTCCTAAATTTATATGAGCCGCTTTATAGTAAATGTGTTTTCTTCTTGGTCATTGCAAAGTCTTTTTCTATCACTCCTTTTTCGACGCGAGTCTGCGGTCAATAGCCGGATAGCTTGGTTTCTCTCTAAAGCCGCTCGAGTTTAGTTTGCTAAACGCTAAACTGGCCCTTGAGAAACACTCCGCCTTCGGGATAGGGAGGTTGAAGCCGAAGGCTGACCCGCCCGAAGTCTTGAGATCGGATGTGTCATATTAATGCATGACAGAAGCACACAAATTTTAAGACCAATTTTTGGATTGGCACCGAATACTTGATCTAGTTCGAACGTCAAGTTTTTACTGCAGTTTTTTGGTTTTCCGAGCCAATGGCACTTTTTAACTATTTGTGTGTTTCCAGCATAAGTCTCATAGTGCAACACCGGACACCTTTAGAGATTCTGTAAAAACATTCCCGGATATTGCTATATATGCATCGGTTTCGAATTGCGTGTTCGGTCAATAGTTGGGTTGCCCGGCTCCTGTGCTTGCCTCCTATGTTCCGCTTTGTCGGCTAGGTGTGCAAAGGGAGAACCACTGCAATTGTGTTTCCAGCTCGAATGGTTAAGCGCCTCAGTGGAGAAAGCCGAAAACTGACTGGCACAATGAGCGTAAACTGGTCAGCGATCCGATGACTGCGTTAAACTATAAGATCGATGGAGGTCACCCCGTGTTAAACGACGAGCCTTTCATAACATTGGCCAAAGTGTTAATGGCTAGACCGTGGTCGGTGCCGAGCACTAATCGGGGGCTCATAGCTAGACTCCGCAACTTTAAGCTCCTATGACTAAGTGAAAGTTATAAAGCCCGCATATCTGGTTGCCTTGTTTCCGCTAACACAACCGCCTTCGGGCACCGAGACGTCCACTAAGGGTTGTTTTGTTATTGCAGAAACACCCTGCATAGCGTCTACAAAGGGGTGGAAGCCGAAGATGGGCCACTTTCAAATGATAAACGGTCGCAACGGAGTCAAAATAAACATATATCATCAGCGTTTCTATTCATTATACAAGCGCTGCCTTTCATGATTATCGTTATAAAGCCATAAATATGCATCAATTTGACTTAAGATTTTGGCCAAGCTGGGTTGCCTGGCTCCCGTGCTTACCCCTACGTAACCGATTGTTTGGCTAGGCGGTAAAGGGAGCACCTCTATGATTGTTACTACCGGGTCATCCGGGTTAGTACCTCAGACTGGGTGAAGCCGAAAGCTAGCCATCTTAAAGGATATAATTGGTCAGCAACGACGGAAGTGAAAATTTTGGTTCATTTAGACCACAGAGTTCGGAAACTTTCCCCGAACTAAATCCTCAATATTTTCCTCCCACATTGATCGGAGGTGAGGTTTCATGATCATGGTCAGCATGACAACCCAAGGAAAGCAACCGATAGCGGGACTATTTTCCTTGGAAGATGTTTCTTACATTAAAAAGTAATATAACATATCTCTCCGCGTACCTTTGTTTATAAAACTGTATGACCGGATTGCCTTGTTTGCCGTAAATCTTTGTCCTTATAAAGGCTTTATAAAGTAGGGCAAACACTCCCCGGCTACTAAGTTTTATACAATGCGGATCCGAGCATTAATAATGTAAAAACACTTGGACACATAGGATTATAAATTGCGAGTAAAGTCAATTTATTGCAGCCCATCTTTTAAAGAGCAAGGGGCACAATCTCGCTGAGATAACCAAGCAAACTTACATAACGCTCTCATATTTCCCAAGTGGCATCGATTTCCTATCTATTAAGCCCCTTGGGGCCGACCTTGGTGAGCCCAGCTTTCGCTGGCTCTAGCTCCTTTAAGAGATCTTTATTCTCTTTTCGAGAAGTTTGTGTTAAACACAACAATTTTTCTGTCTAACGGATGTCGATCCTTAATTCGGCCACCCGTGCCCACATTAAGGCTCGGGGGCTACTGGGCTTCATGCTCATTATTTATAAAAATTTAAAGGGCTAATCGATCCCCTGATCTGGTGTTGCCACCCGACCAGTGGCTCGGGGGCTACTGCATTGCCTTTGCAATGCAGAAAATTCAAAGTGCTTAGTGTTCGGCATGACCGAACTATGGACAGACGTGTTTTCGGACAACAATAAGTACCATCTGGGACATACTCGGCGTCAAGCTGATATATCACGGCAACTTCTCGCGACCCTCTCTCAGGGGCCCGTCCGCCGATCACTATTACCTCTAATATATTACACTGCGTTTCTATTCCCATGTATCCTGCCGAGCTAGGAGTTCATCCTCAGGCCGATTTCATAAACTGAGTCTCAGGAGCTACTAGGATCAGCGGTTTCATATTTTCCTTCAGGTGCATCTCGGATTTTAGGCCGACAGACACCTTGAGGGCTACTGGCAATACATCTCATTAGCAAATAAATTTACCCGCATCGGAAATAAAATCCGCAAACAATCAGCCCATGACCGAGGTGCTGAACCACCTCGGAAGCAGTTCGGCATATAGCTCGGATGCAAGTGGCTGGCTCCTTAGAGGGCATTTCCAGCATTAGGCTCGGCTAAACTCCTTCAACTTTTTTGAACCAAGGTGATCCATGACATCTCGGATATAGTCCGGCGTTGGAGCTTGTATATAGTCCGGCGTTGGAGCTCGGATACAGTCCAGCGTTGGAGCTTGGATATAGTCTGGCGTTGGAGCTTGGATGGAGTTCGGCGTTGGAGCTCGGACGCAAGAGGACACGGCCGCACGGGAAACACTTCAAACCCGAGGTGTGGCATAAAAATAACAAGGCATTAATAAAGGCCGAAGACTTAAAGGGCTCCTCGGATACCCGACGTGTAAACTCTTCAGATTGACTTCGGCGATCCTCAAGATTGAAGAGGAGAAGATTTGTTGAACCCGTTTTCAAGACCGACGACCGAAGATGAAGAACAGTTCGGAAGAACCGAGGAGCGTCCCCAACTTGAAGACTAGTTCAGGGGGCTACTGATGGTGTCATGGACTAGGGGGTATTCACCACGTCGTCTCCCGACCAGTTGGATCGGGCCGAGGACCCCCATGGCGGTTAATTTATGGGCCACTTCGGGCAGCCCATGCCGCATACATGGAGGATTCCACAAGACTTGGCGCCTAAGCCAAGGACTCTCCTAAAACCCTAGGCCTCTGGTGTGTTATATATACCGAGGCCAGGCAAGTCACTACAAAAAAAGACACATCCATGACATTTTGGGCCGAACGATTTTTTTTTCTGTCATACATATGACACTTCTATGACGATAATTGTGACAAAACCCGGTATCATCATAGATGTGGTGGGCTCCTACTTCTATGACAAAAAATCATGACAGAAAATGGGCTTTTAGTCCTGGGTGGGCCGGAGATGCAGCTGCATGACATTCTTTGGGCCGTCCATGACGGAAAAAACCGTGGTAGAAGCGAGGGCGAGGAAAATTTCGGGGAGTTCCCGGTTACGGTGGGAGGTCGGGGGCCGAGTGATGCGCGTTTCTCTCGTACACGTACGCGCGTGTGTGCGAGGCTTTGGCTCTAACTGAACTCGAGCGAGGCGTTGGGCTCTAACTGAACCCGAGCGATTGCACTGCAGGCTACGCGTTACTAAACCCGAGCGATCGATCGATGGCTGTTAACTGAACCCGATCGAGCGATTCCTTCGCTACTGCTGCTAACTGAAGCCGATCGATGCTGCCTCTGGGATGAACAGTGAGCGTTGCGGGGGGGGGGGGGGGGTTGGATGAACTGTGAGCGGTGGCGTTGCCTCTGGATGAACAGGACCCCATGGTGTGGTGGAGGGCTGGATGAACAGTAGATGGTGGAGGGGTGCCCGTGGAGGGGTGGTTGAACAGGACCCCGTGGTGTGGAGGGCTGGATGAACAGTAGACGGTGGAGGGGTGCCCATGGAGGGGTGGTTGAACAGGACCCCGTGGTGTGGAGGGCTGGATGAACAGTAGACGGTGGAGGGGTGCCCGTGGAGGGGTGGTTGAACAGTAGCCGGTGGAGTAGTGCGCGGTGGAGGCTGGATGAACAGGAGCCCGTGGAGGCTGGAGGAGGTCGACGGTAGCCCGTGGAGGCTGGAGGAGGTCGACGGTGGAGATGAACAGTATCCCGTGGAGTCCCGTTTTGCGGTACGCCACACCCCTCCCGATGAACAGGACCCCCGTTTCGACCGTAGGAGATCCGTTTCGTCCGTTTTGCGGTACGCCACACCCCTCCCGATCAACAGGACCCCCGTTTCGACCGTAGGAGGTCCGTTTCATCCGTTTTGCGGTACGCCACACCCCTCCCGATCAACAGGACCCCCGTTTCGACCGTAGGAGGTCCGTTTCCTCCGTTTTGCGGTACGCCAGACCCGTCCCGATCAACAGGACCCCGTTCCGAACGTAGGAGGTCCGTTTCCTCCGTTGTGCGGTACGCCAGGCCTCGTTTCCATCGCCTGTTCCGTCCAAGCCCCCCCGATGAACACGACCACGCATTCCGTTCCGACCCAGTCGGTTGGCTCCCACGCGTTCTGTTGCCTCCCGATGAACACGACGCATTCCGTTGCCTCCCCATGAACACGACGCATTCCGTTGCCTCCCCATGAACACGACGACGACGATGTTTCTCCGTTCCGACCCAGCCATGTACACGAGCCCTGGCCGTACGTATGCGCGAATAGGCATTCAAGACCCTGCCCGTATGTACACATACGTGGCCGTATTTTCCTTCTTGTACCCTGGCCGCTGTACGTACGTGTACATGCTATGTGCGCGCCTCTACTACGACACGTACGCGCCTCTACTATGACACGTGCGCGCCTCTACATCCACCAGTATATATGTACGTACACGTTCGCGACCAGAATGACAACGCTACGTACGCTTCAACCAGGTGGGTCCCAACTGTCAGACACTTCCTTGCGTGCGAAGATGTAGCTGGTGGGTCCCAGCAGTCAGGGGGGCGAATCGTTTTGTTTTTTTGCACGGACGCACTTCCTTGCGTGCGAAGGTGTAGCTGGTGGGTCCCAGCAGTCAGGGGGGAAACATTTTTTCATGAAATATGGTGGCCCGTCCGGTGGGTCCCCGCTGTCAGGTGGAGGAATAATTATTTTGCGCGTAATAAGGAGGCACTTCCTTGCTGCGGCCGTGGACCCAGCTGTCAGCGTCTCCATGCACAGTACTCTTTCGATGGAAGTCGGTCGTTGACCACATTGACCACGCCGCGCCGAGAGCACCACGGCGGTGGACGACGACGAGGCCTAGGAAGGGGACGACACGGAGGCTGGGAAGACTTGGCAGTTGTTTCCCATGCGGAGGGGAGTACGACTGTACGAGGGTTTACTGGTTCGTCTGCCGTCGCCGTAGAATAACAACAGGTGTGGGTGAGTAGAGGGATGGCTAGGCCAGCGATGGGAGTACAGTGGGGCGGTGAGGCCTGCCCGGCAGCACAGCCGGCCGCGGGGAGGAGGGAGCAGGCAGTCCCGCCGGCGCTTGTTTGAGCGGCTGGAGCAGGAAGAGCAGAGAATGAAGAAGCACGACGGCCGTTGGATGGACATCCAACAGTCAGTGCTTGTGCGTCAACCTTTTTTTAGGAAAGCCTCAAATTTGTGGAAAACAGCATACAGCCCATCTGCCATTATTTCTAATAATTTACAGCCCATTTGCTAATTCTTGAGGTTTTTTTGGAGCCCATATTCTTTTTGTTAGCATTACAGCCCATATTGTGGCCACGGTTAAAAAATTATACGAAATTTTGCATATTTCGGTGTGGTCCGAACTGTTTTTAATCCCGAAATTTTGACTCACATTCAAACTGATTTAAAAAATAAATGTATATCAATATAAAATCCAACAAATTCTCCACGCATAAAAATTAATGTAATTTAAAATCTCGAAATGAAAAAAAAGATATTTGAAACTAGTTGCCGGTTTGATGTGTTTAAAAAAATGTACAGCCCATTTCTCATTACTGATGGGCCATTTTCTCGGCTAGCCGAATGAAAGCTCTCCTCGTCTTGAAAGATTTGCAGCCCAACAGGCCTGACAAAGCGACTTACTTGGCAAATCACAAAAAATTTGGGCTGTGGTCGTGGACCCAGCTGTCAGCCTCTCCACGTACAGTACTCTTCCGATGGAAGTCGTTCCTTGACCACGTTGACCACACCGCACGGAGAGCACCACGCCGGTGGACGACGGCGAGGCCTAGGAAGGGGACGACGCGGAGCCGGGGAAGACGCGGCAGTGGAAGCCCGCGCGGAGAGGAGTACGAGGGTTCACTGGTTCGGCTATGGTGTGAGGCTGCCGTCGCCACAGGGCCTGGCCAGCGGTGGGAATAGTAGGGGGCGGTGAGGCCTCTGCGGCAGCACAGCCAGCCACGGGAGGCAGGAGCATGCGGCATGACCGGCGCTGCTTTGGGCGGCTGGAGCAAGAAGACCAGAGGTTGAAGAAGCACTACGGCCGTTGGATGGACATCGTACGGTCACTGGAGCTAGAATCGTTCATATTGACTAAGTTGACAAAGCCCTTCGTCCCCGTCAACTTAGTAGGCCCACAAGTCAGCCTCCCACCAAGGTGGGTCCCAGCTAGTCGGGGGAGTATTCATTTTTTGTCCGTAATAAGGAGGCACTTCCGGTGGGTCCGAGCTGACAGCGGGGGGAACATTTTTTTTCGTGAAATACGGTGGCCCGTCCGGTGGGTCCCAGCAGTCAGGGGGAAATGATTTTTTTCGCAAAATACTGGTGGCCCGTCCGGTGGGTCCCCGCTGTCAGGTGGAGGAATAATTATTTTCCGCGTAATAAGGAGGCACTTCCTTGTGGCTGCCGTGGACCCAGCTGTCAGCCTCTCCACGTACAGTCCACATCCGATGGAAGTCGTTCCTTGACCACGTTGACCACCCCGCGCCGAGAGCACCAGGGCGGTGGACGATGGCGAGGCCTGGGAAGGGGACGACGCGGAGCCGGGGAAGACGCGGCAGTGGATGCACATGCGGAGAGGAGTACGAGGGTTCACTGGTTCGGCTACAATACCGTCGCCGTAGAATAACAGGGGGTGTGGGTGAGTGGAGGGATGGCCTGGCCAACGGTGGGAGTAGTAGGGGGTGGTGAGGCCTCCGCGGCAGCACAGCCGGCCACGGGAGGCAGGAGCAGGCGGCACGACCGGCGCTGCTTTGGGCGGCTGGAGCAAGAAGAACAGAGGTTGAAGAAGCACGACGACCGTTGGATGGACATCGTACGGTCACTGGAGCTAGAATCGTTTATATTGACTAAGTTGACAAAGCCCTTGGTACGTCAACTTAGTAGGCCCACAGGTCAGCTTCCGAAACGGTGCGCCCCAGATGTCAGGGGGAGGAATCATTTTTTGGGCGGGTGAAGCTAGAATATCCGACATTGAAGAAGAAGCACGGCATCCGTTGGATGGACATCCAACATCCACTGCTGCTAGAACCGTGTGTTGACTATAAGTTGACAAAGCCTTGCATACGCGTCAACTCTGTTTTTTTTCTAGGGGACGCGTCAACTTAGTAAGGCCAGAAGTGTGTGGCAGAGAACTTATAGCCCATTTGAGATTTGTAAGAATTTGTAGCCCATTTTTGAATTCTAATGGAATTTACTACAGCCCATTTACAGTTTGTTAAAAGTACAGCCCATTTCAACCAACCGCTCAAAACAGAATTCAATAAAATTTCCCACATTTTGATGGGATCCGAAATATTTTTATCCCGAAATTTCTAGTCAGATTAAATACAATTTCAATATGAATTTATATTACGTAAAAATGCAACGAAACATTGCGCTCACAACAATTAATGAAATTAAAATTTTCAATTTCCAAAAATAATATTATATAAAGTAATCACGTGTTTGGTGCATTTTTTATAGTTACTGCCCAGTTTTTATAATTACATCCCATTTATTATTTCTTAAAGCCCATTTTCTTGTTAAGCCTAATGCATCCCTCCTAGGAAAGATTTGCAGCCCAGCGGGGCGGAGAATAACAACTTGACCTTGCCTGGGTATTCCTAAAAAAAGTATAGCTGGGCTAGCCATTTTCAGCTTGAAAAAAAATTAATATCTGGGCTGGATATCTGGCCAGGGCTAGACGGGCCACAGCCCGCCCAGTTAATACCTGCAGCGATGTTTTCGTTGTTGTTCAGAGGAGAAAAAAATAATATCTGGGCTAAACATCGCAAAACTCTGCAGTGCTCACACCTCAAAAACACAAATACTGCTCGAGCTGCTTGGTCCCAGCTGTCGGCCGCTTCTTGTGCAATTCTCTCGTTTATTGACTACTACATATGTTGACAATGGTGTGGGACCGTGATGTCAGGAAACCAGGAGGAAGCAAAATAAATTATAGTTATATATATATATATATATATATATATATAAAATAAGGAGGCACTTGCGTACGTGAGGCTATGGACCTGGTGGGTCCCCATTGTCATCCTCTCCAAGTAAAGTCATCTCCTCGCCCGCGCGCGCTTTCCGCGTGAAACAGTCAGTGCCGCCCACCCCGCTTCCCAGTGCAGGCGATTGCTCCGCCTTCAAATGACACAAGTGCCGTCCGTCCGTCCATCTGCCGCCCACATTAATGATACGCGGTTGCCGAGGCGGCTACTTCGGCGCCACACGTCCGTCCCTCCGCCCGCCCACCATTGCTATATAAACTGCTGCGCCGGCCATAGCCGCAGTCATCCGCATCCGTTCCCTTTCTCTTGTCCACACCACTACTGCCCACCATGGCTTCCTCGCGCTCCAGCGCTCTTCGGGACGGGCGGACGACGGACCACAAGGAGATGGCAGCCATTGCTGCCGACCGGCTGGCCGGCAGGCAGCCGGAGGACAATGACGTCCCAATGGAGAACATGGTAGTCGACGATCCGGCGCCAACCCCCTCCTCCGCACCATCCTCGCCGGTGCATTGCACCATGACCATCGGCGAGGCCCGTGCCCAATATATGGACAGGGTGAGGCAGATGCGTGAGGAGCAGTTTCGGGAGGCGCAGGCCGACGCCGCCTACAACCACCATCTCCTCCAGGAGCACCTGCAGGCGGAGGAGCAGATCACCGTGGAGCGGGCGGAGCAGGAGGCGCTGCTCGACTCATACCGCTCCACCCGCAAGGGCCGCCTCGAGCGCTGGCGGTACCGCATGCTGGTGGTGGAGGCTGCGGCCGCCTACAAAGAGGCTAGCAAAGAGGGCGATGAAGCGGGCGAGGCGCTGTTTGGCGAGACCGAGGACGAGGCAGAGGATAATGTCGGCTCCGACGAGCCCCCGCTCCGCTGGCGTCGACGAGGCCCTGCTCCGCCAAGGCCCCGCGGCACCAACAACGAGGCAGAGGACACCGCCGGCTCCGCCGAGGCCCCGCCCCGCCAACAACGAGGCAGAGGACATCGCCGGCTCAGCCGAGGCCCCACCCTGCCGGCAACATGGGGGAGGATTTCCACCGCTCCGCTGAGGCGCCGCCCGCCGGCAACGAGACAGAGGACATCGCCGGCTCCGCCGAGGCCCCGCCCCGCTGCCAACGAGGCCGCGCCACACAGAAAACGAGGAAGAGTAGAACACGGTAGGTCGCCGCCGCTTGGGTCCAAGTAAGGCCACCGCTGCTACCCTCCGGTTGAAGCCAAGCTAGGCGGGTTGACCATTGACGGCCGGTTAGCTTCTTGGCGGCGACGTGGAGTCGAAGAGCTGCCCTGGAGAAGAACGCTGCTTCTACTTAACTGCTGGTGCAGTTGGCTGATTGACACGTGGGCCCAACAGGCCACATGTCAGTTACGCAACTACACCTGCAGTTAAGTCACTGAAGCTTCTGTTCGGCTCAGCGGGACACATGTGGGTAGCTTCGGTTAATTAATTATACCTCTAGCGCACCCCTTTTTAGTTGAAGAATGTATGAAATGTAATGAAATCCGACATGTTTATATGAAATCCGACCGTGTATGAATGAATTTATTTCGATTAGTTCGAATTCATGTATCACTGGCATTGGATGAACATGCAAAACAATACGTACTAGCATTATTCCCAGGGTGATCACCTCGTTTGCAGCAGTTTCACATGTACTCCCTTCAGTCCTTTCTAGTCTGCATACAAGTTTTGTCTGCAGTCAAAGTATCTCTACTTTGACCAATCTTATACAAAAAAGTATGCACTTTCACAATGTGCGAAGTAAAAAGGAACAAAAGGAGTACAAAGAGTTTGAGCAGCTTTTTAGCGTTTCTGTACATTGCAATCAAACACACAGGCCTGGCAATTCATAGAGAACATTCAAAACAATCGATGATTATGCATCTCAGTGACTCACATGTCAGAGGCAATATTTACTTCACAACTAAAGAATAAAGAAAAAATTGATCGACGCTGCTGACAGCAAAGGGCGTCCCATTCAAAAATATCAAATGCATGTCTTGCTAAAATCAATGAGCAAAATTTGACAAGGTTGTCCCATTCCAAAATATCAAATGCCTACGATTGTGGAATGGGCAGGGTTTGCCATCAGCTCGGACATTGACATGGCACCTCGTGCTCAATAAACCAGCTGTTCTTTTTGTGCAGTTCCATCAAAATCAACCAAATTTGCGCGTACCTTGTATGATTTCGCCCTTATATGTTGCAATGCCTTGAACTTATCGGCACCTCCTTTCTTGTGGTGGAAATGAATGATTTGATGTATTCATGAACATTTTGTGCAGTTCCCATTGAAATCAAGCTGAGCACCCCTGTTTGCACAAATACAAAAAAGTGATTAGTATAAAGCAAACTGTACTACGAATTGATAGTTTCAATAGGCACATACATGGTCCATGTAGAGCACACTTTTAGAAAAATGGAACTCACCAGAAAGAATCCTAGAACAACATTGTACTCGCGCATCACAGCAAAAAAATGGAGATTTGTCAGTCCTTCTGAGCTGAAGTTAGTTTGGTCTTGTGGGGAGTAATGTAACCATCCTTCAACTCCTCCTTCTGATGAGAAGATAGACAGGGCTTCTTCATCCTGGCATAATCGGAACTAGTCACTTCACGTACTCCATAATCTTCTTCAGAGGAAGATGATCCTGTTGTGCAAAGACAAGAGGACTACTAAATGCTAGCATCCCTGTTTGCTCGAAAAAAGGAAAGGAAATATTTAAAATAGCACAGGTGAAGCACTTCTCAAGGACAATACCACTTTTTCATGACAGTATCTAAACAGTAGCACAACACCAATAGAGATGACAAAGCTCAATCATATGGATGAAATCAGTGGGCGAGTACCAACCTTTGTCAGGAGGCTTATTGTGTAGAGCATACAGATGAAGCACTTCTCCGGAACCATCTGTTGCTATCTATGGTGGTGGCCATGCTTACTATATACTCCCCAATTAATTTAATGTTTCCAACATCTTCTTGTGCAGTTCCACTAAAATATATGGTATCTTCAAAGAAGATCCCTGTTTGCACAAGTAGAGATAATTACATATTACATTAAGAGTGGCATCAAATCAGTGGCAAAACAATTGCTCGTTCCAGCCATAGCAATAAATTAAGATGCAAAACTATATCATTACTTGTGTCATCACAGTTCCAGTGCTTCATTACAGCACCGGGAGTTGATTTTTGTTTTTCTTCCGCTTGTTCTTCCCCTTCATCACTTGGTTCAATAACAGACAAGCTTCGCCTTCAATGTAAGATTTGGCATGTCAATTAGGGAGCACAAGTATAGTACTAAACTTAATTTTTTGATGAAAGTGGCAAAATACAGGCCAGCAGTTGTGAAATATCCTTATCTTACCTCAATGGGATATTACGGTGCACATACAGATTGGAAGTCTTGTCTCCATTTGTGCAGTTCACTAAAATCAAGCAACATTATCATACAAGTAGCACAACATATGAGAGCACACTGCAGAATCATGTGAAAGAAGGCTAGTACTGACCTCTCATGATGCGGAATTCAAACAACTCACAAGAAGAAGACCTAAACCAAATTCGCCTTAACGGATAGGAAGTAAGATCTCCTCTTGTGCAGTTCCACTAAGATCAAGCAATCAAGCAACGTTGTCGGTGTGACATTTTGGTTGAACTGCACAAAACACTCTTTAAACAAAAGTGTTTTGTGCAGTGCAACAAAAGGTAACAATGGCAACGAGGTGAAGTAGATAACCCTGTTTACACAGAGGTGCAAAGGAAACAATTAGTGGTCAATAACGGTGGATGACACAGAAGCCAACAAAAAGAAGCATCTACCTTATCTAAATGGGAAAGAAAGCAAGACAGTAGCATTTCTCAAACGGTGGCATTGATTAATATTAACATAGAGATTATATTAACAATAAAATTCGTTAAACATGTAATTTGCTTTTAACTGTGGCATTGCATCAATTTTCCAGCGGCATTATTAGAGGGTGTTTGTTTACAGGGACATTTTGGTGTAGGGACTAAAAAAACTCCGTGTCAGTCCCATCTAAACCAAACAGGAGGGACTTTTAGGGACTAAAAGTGGGCATTTGGGACTAAAGAAAGAAGACCCCGAGGGAGTCTTTTTGGGACTTTTTTCCAACAGTTGCCCCTGCCACGCATCGCACCTTGTCTCTATTAGTTCATTACTAGGGGCAACATGGTCTTTTAGCATGTCATTTAATAACCTCTAGTCCATGTTTAGTCCCTGGAACCAAGCAGGTAGGGACTAGGGAGTTTTTAACCAAACAGGGCCTTAGATTAACAACAGCTAATGAGTTGCACGGGACAGTGGACGCACCAGCACCATGTGCATCTGATGTACTGTGGTCATGCATAGTCTGTTGCAACAAAGAATAAACAACCAAGGAGCATATTTGTGTTGGTCCCAGTTTCGTTATCTTTAGACACCTTTTCCTATGTGAGCGCAGCAAATCTAGTCCTGCTCAAACTCTACAGCCTTGTCCCTTCCTTTCCTTTTTGAACTAGTACTTTCGCCCCTTCCTTTCCTCTTTGAACCACGTCCTAGATTTATGCGATACAACTTTTTGAACCGTGTCACACGCACACGCAGACGCACGCACCTTGGTCCCGTTGCACCTTCTAACGTGACTTATTACACCTAGACGGAGGGAGTAGTAAGTATACGAGATACGGTGGCACACTGACTTAAGTCGAATACAAGTGCCCAAGATTTGTGTGCATGTTATAATAAGGATTCACTTAAAATAGTACGTGAGCGAACAGAGGGATCAATTGGACAGTGTTCCCGAGTAGTAGCGAGATGTGTGAGGTAAGATACACCGCTGGTGCTTTTAATTTTTCTTATTAATTTGTTTGTTTCACCCTCTGACTAGTGGGACCCAACGTACTACGTGGAGAGAGGTAAGGTGACTAAGGCTGCATTATTTCTGCACCACTATGGATAGTCTTACCACCAAAGCCACATGACACGATTATGATTGAAATCCCAATGACTCCCACACACACACAAAAAAACACGGCATGCTTGTCACACGAATGCAGGAATGTATAAAAGGTTATTTCCCTCTCGTTGAACATAATGGGAGGGTTGTGTAGCTGGTTAGCCTGTTCGCTCATCAAACTTGAGGTCTCGGATGGATTCTTTGACTGGTCAAAATGTTTTCTAGGGTTTGCACGCTTCACACTCTCTCTCCAGTATATATATACACGCTGGAGCCTCAGCGCTTGTAGTTGCTCTCTTCACACTCTCTCGCCCTCTCCCGCTGGAGCCTCAACGCTTGTAGTTGCTCTCTTCACACTCTCTCGCCCTCTCCAGATCTAAACAAGACTTCGTTGGCCTCTCTCTCCCCTCACTGCTGCTCAAAGAGCCGGCAGGATCCGTCCGCCAGGAAGGGAAGGAGGCTTAACATTGTCGCCGTCGGCGAGGGACTACCGGCGCAGCTATTCACTATCCACCCAGCGGCGGCGCGGGAGGGCCTCCGACCCCTTCTTCTTCGCCGCCGTCCCGTCGCCCACCGAACCATGCCCCAAGAACCTTAAGGTATAATTTACTTACTCCACATGCATTGCTCTAGCTGCATGTATACCATGAATCTAGGATGTGGTTCAAGAGGAAAGGAGTGGGGAAAGTAGTGGGAAAAGTTGTATATAGCATGAATCTAGGACGTGGTTCAAAGAGGAAATGAAGGGGGAAAGTTGTATAGCATGAATCTAGGACGTGGTTCAAAGAGGAAAGGAATGGGGGAAAGTAGTGGGGAAAGTTGTATCGCATAAATCTAGGACGTGGTTCAAAGAGGAAAGGAAGGGGCGAAAGTACTAGTTCAAAAAGGAAAGGAAGGGACAAGGCTGTAGAGTTTGAGCAGGACTAGATTTGCTACTTAAGTCAGTGTGCCACCGTATCTCGTATACTTACTACTCCCTCCGTCTAGGTGTAATAAGTCACGTTAGAAGGTGCAATGGGACCAAGGTGCGTGCGTGTGCGTGTGCGTGTGTGTGTGTGTTTAACAGCATGTGTGTGTTAGAGAGAGCGACAGATCGACCTACTCCTACAGAGAGATGTTGTGTAGTACAATTTTAGCCGCGAGAGTCGGTGCATCCTCTCGTTTCCGGGCGTGTCCGGTAGGGACATGTGGACAGCTGCCACGCCCGCTCCTGACCAGCCTGGCCCACCCAAAGCCCCTCCATCGCCCGCACGCGCTTCCCGCCCGAAACGGTCAGCGCTGCCCCAAAGAATCGGTGCCACATTCATGCCCGGGCAGAGCGGACGCGACCTCTCACTGGCGCAAGAGTGATGGTTGCTTCGTCCGTCCAACTTACTGCTGGGTCTATGTGATTTGATGGCTCATTGGTCTTTATTACTGAGGTGGTAGGACTGCTGGATGTCCCATGCTTTCGGCGAAAGGAGGTACTACTACTAGATTACAATTTTCTCCATTCTTACAGCGAAGGCGTGCAAGAGCAGTGAAAACACACAGGCTCAATGATTACATGGCCCACCTCACACTATCACCATGCGACACCTAACTCTTTACATAGTACTCCCTCCATTCCTAAATATTACTAGATGAGTCCCCGCGCATTGCCGCGGAACAGCGGTATATCTCTCTGCGCAAAATTATCGATTTCATAGAACTAAAAAAAACTCTATAACCGCATGACAAATGTGGTGGCCAAACTAAATAAACTCCCATCATCATTTAGATCATCCCACGTAAGGAAAAAAGATCAGTCAACTCCTACTGCATAATGGGATTATATTTTTCTTTTTGACATGTTAATGGGACTTAAAAGCTCACTTACATGCATGCTACCGGTGCATGCTTGCATGCAGACATGTTGATGTGATTTAAAACCCACTCACATGCATGTGCCACGGTATTTCTGCATGCTTGCATGTGGCTTAGTGCGGAGCCTCTCAACGTCTAGATCAGACGGCTATTATGGACTGATTTACTTCATCTAACGGCTACATCAATTTTGATGATGTGGCTCAAGGAGAGGATAGAGAATTCCTAGTAGTGGGGGCTAGCTATTACTAGTAGATAAGTCTTTGTAGAGATTCCACTACATACGGAACAAAATGAATGAATCTACACTTAAAATGCATCTATATACATCCGCATGTGGTTCATGGTGAAATCTCTACAAAGACTTATATTTAGGAACGGAGGAAGTACTAGTATAGTACGTACTGTAATTTATCAGCGAGATAAATTTGTACAATGCTATGAAGCTTCCAGCTTCTGTTACATGTATCTTGCGTCCAAGGTTGCCCATTGCAACATTTCATCAAATACAAAGGAGACTAACATGCATGCTATTGCATCTCAATGATTGACAGATCATAGCAAATATGTACTCCCTCCGTTCCAAAATAAGTGTCTCAACTTTGTGCAAACTTTAGTACAAAGTTGTACTACTACTAAAGTTGACACTTATTTTGGAACAGAGGCAGCTAAAGAAAAAAACGATCCATGCAGTCCCTAGCCCTTGAACCGTGAACCCTGACCAGGCTTCAATTTGCTGGCAACGTTCGAGCTTCCTAATAAATGAAGTTTGCAACCTTTTGACCATCGGATCATTTTGTGCAGTTTCACCAAAATCGAGATGAGCATCCCTGTGGCAAAGAAATTGAAGAAGCGTGATTAGAATAAGATTACTGGGACTAGTTTATGAGACATAAACTCATCGCAAATACAGTACGTAGAAGCCAGTAGAGGTATGTGCGGGGCAAAGAAGTAGAGAAATCTCCACAGGGAGTGATGTGGGCAGCTGGAGCAGTGGTGCAAGCCGGCTGAAAGGGAGTTGTACCTGAGGGACGTAGCTCAACCTTGAGGAGGGCGGTGGGAGGCGGCAACTGCCCACGTCGCGGCAGTGAGCAAGGGACGAAGGCAACCTCACTGGCTTTGTGAGAGAGAACGGCGGGGACCCCTGATCGGGACGTGCCGATAGTGGGTTTTCGCCGTCGGCGACGACCGCCGCATCTACACTAAGCATCCACCCCTTCCCCAAGCGGACGTGATCCGCCGGGATGTTAGAGATGTGGCCACAGTCGTTTTGTGCGAGAGAGTGTGAAGAGAGCAACCCCAGCAAGCAACCGTGTAGGCTGGCCCGTCCTGACTATGTATATAGTGGAGCGGTTTCCTTTTCTCTCCATATGAACCTATCATATTGCGTACGTGCCACTGAAGAAAAAAAACTTTATTTATAAATGACGCGGCACCTACTACTCGTTCTCCTATAACCTTGCGCTTGGCATCTCCAAAATATTAACCTTGCGATTGGCTCTTCGCCTCTTCGGGAAGTCGAGCAATAATGGTAGTGCAGTATATATCGTTTTGGCTATATGAGACCGAATGAATTGCTGCACGTCCACCACGTGGGCGAGGGTCGAGGGGCGAGGGAGAGTGCTACATATGGAGCAAAATGAGTGAATCTACACTCTAAAATACGTCTATATACATCAGTGTTTGGAGTTCATATTGAAATCTACTAAAGGACATATATATTCCAAACAATATGATATAATCTCTATAACCAAGGTAGTAGGGACGAGGAGTAAACGGAGGGAGTAGTAAATTTTTCTCCTCGTCCTGCGAGCCACCGCGCGCATGGGCGAGGGAGCGGGCGTAAGGCGGAGCAAGCTTCACCTCATCCTGCGAGCCACCGCGCCCGTGGGCGGGGGAGACGGCGTACTAAGCAAGCTTCTCCTCGTTCTGCGAGTTGACGGGACACATCAAAAGTACTCAAGTGTATAGAGCCTTGCCTCTAAGGTAGGCCCCACATGGTTTGCCTCTTTTTTAACATAACACGTCAAGTCGCAATTTGTTTGTTCACCCGTGGTAGACGATCCTCCCTCCACCAAGTGGACAACCAGTACACGTGCCAAATTACCACGTGGGCTGCCTTCTTCGTACAGAAATGAGCTCCACCGTGTACCCGCGCGGGTGTGGTTGGGAAAGAGACGGGAGTACGTGCGCCGTGCATGCACCTCTTCTCTTCGTGCACGTCCCCACCTACGTGGGTGTGTGTGAGAGATACAAACCGCGTTCGTGAGTGTTTTTGTTTGGGGTGGGGGGTGGGGTGGGGGGTTGATTTCGTGAATTATTTGTGGGAATATGTGTCGATGACATCTCAAACAAAATTTTGCATGCAATGTGTGTGAAATGGAGGCCTATCCATATCATACATAGAGGGTCGGGCAATACACGAGAAGAGAGGGAGGGGTCATAGCTATCGATAGAGTCGAAGAGAGTATCAAGTGGGTGGGTGCGAGATCGATGAAGAGAGCCATCGAAATTGTGTGTGTGTGCAAGTCAAAGATATAGGGCGACTGGCCTACCGGAACGTTAGAGGGCACATGTCAAGTTTGTGTGTGGCAGGGAGACATGACTAGAGCGCTCGATGTATCGGTGTGTGTGGGGGGAGGGGGGGTGGGGGGAGGGGTAGGCAGAGGCCTAACTATAGAGGTAGAACGATTCGTATATGTGTTGAGAAGGAGAGACCCAGCTATGTCTTGAGGG
The DNA here is from genome assembly GCF_002575655.3 of Aegilops tauschii subsp. strangulata. Lineage (NCBI taxonomy): Eukaryota > Viridiplantae > Streptophyta > Magnoliopsida > Poales > Poaceae > Aegilops > Aegilops tauschii. The sequence goes on from NC_053039.3 coordinate 171,828,727, forward strand.
AGATCGGTCGACATCCATACATAACTGAAGGACGGGAAATATGATGGGACACAGAGAGAGAGAGAGAGAGAGACAGAGGAGAGAGAGAGAGAGAGAGGGAGGGAGAGGGAGGGAGAGGGGTAGAGTGCTGGATGGGTGATGGAATTGCTTCTCAAAGATGGTAGGAGAGGCCAACTAGACAAACTGAGGGTGGAACTGCAATGTTATCAATAAGAGTGGGGTTGTGTTTCTGTGTGTGCCTGTGCGTGATAGATCTGTCGGGACGCATCCATGGATGATGAAGGGGAACCATGTGTTTGGTAAGCAAACCTAACTATATCGGTAGATCAGTTGTTGTTTGTCGGAGGAAGGGAGAGACACAACTAATGAGGTAGATCGATTGACGTGTGGGTAAAAACGAGTTATAAGGACCTAGCTAGCTATATGTATAGCGAGAGATCGGTCGGTGTACGTCCATTTGTTAGAGGCAAATAAGGCCCAGCGAGACGGATAGACAGAGAGAATGGATCTAGGAGGTGGTGCGAGAGGCCCAACTACTAGCTAGATAGGGGGAGGAGTGTGCGGTTGTGAGATCGATGAAAAGAGGGGCGAGAGTTTACACGTGTGTCTGACCGTATGAGAGACACGAGGAAAGGACACATAAAGGAGGAGATTGAAGGTGTGTGTGTATGTTGTAGGCAGGCATCGCTGGAGAGGTTTATCGATCGGTGTGTGTCGGAAAGGAGTTGTGGAGACTCTGGGAGAACGACCTAAAGAGAAAAATCAATGTGCCCGGTGGATAGAATGCCGAGGGAGGGGGAGGGCGAGGAGGGCGTGTGCATGCACGAGAGAAAGTTAGTGGTAGCTACAAAGGTTAGAGGATTGTGTGGGTGTAAGAGACTAACAAATATCATAATTTGATATGAAAGTGGATTCATATATTTGAATAGGAGATCATAGTGTTTTAAACATTGCATGCATGAATATAGCGGTGATACACGTGCTGTGCACATGTTATACCATAATGTGATAATGCATGGCGTTTGCAACTCACAGCTAAATGCCGAACAATCTAAACCATACTATACATCAAACAATCTCACATTTTATTTGAATTTGTGATAATGTGTGGTGTTTGCAGCTTACAACTAAATATCGAACAATCTAAACAATACTATATATCGAACATTCTCACATTTTATTTGAATTTGTGGTAATGTGTGGTGTTTGCAACTCACATCTAAATACTTGTAGGCGTAGGGGGCGGGGCACCATACATAATGTGATAAACACATTATACATATGAGACATGGTTTAGATTATGAAGATCTAGCTAGAGCTAGAAATGTAATGTGATTTGAAATCAAAATAAAGTGGATTCAAAAAATCTAGTTCGAGTTCATATAGTACACATAGTTCATATGTAACTCGAGACTAATCATGTGGTGTGCTGTGAAGATAATACACAAACGATGGTTTAACTTGACAATAATGATGATTATAGATCTTATTAAAACAGAGAAACGAATTCAAATGCTTTGACTTCACAACAATCATTACTGTAGATCTTATTCAAATAGAGAAACGAATTCAAATTTAATTCATATTGAAGCGGTAGTATATACGTTTGGAATGCACTAAAACGTTCATTTGAGTAGTAGGTTGCATGCATTATACACGTAGCGAAATATTTTAATTGAACATAACATGAATTCAAAGTTTTGAATTACATTTGTAGTGCGCATTGATTTGGTACAGTACACGTTAGGCTTGTCCGGAAATTTCAACCCGCGCCTTGTTAGCCCGAAATATTTAAGATATATCTTTGTCTCGTTGTGCTCCGACAACTCCCTCCATCTCAACCCGCGCCTTGCTATTCCGAAATTACAACGCGCGCGAAAACTCCCACCTCATGTGAAATCCCGACATGCGAAATGCCCGTGGTACCCCTGAACCGAAAGAACCACGTCAAATCGGTGGGGGTACTTTTGTAACTTACCCAACATTTCGGACAAGCGCGTCTCTAAGCCATGGTTCCCCACTGCCATCCCATCCGCCCACCCATTCGTACACCGAGGCCGCAAAAACCCGCGACAAAACCCCACACCCTGCTCCGTCCGCCACCCAGCCGGAGCCTCTTCCCCGACGACGTCGTCCACAGCAACACCTCGACGTCCCTCATGCACCGTACCGGATGAGGATCCGTCGTCGAGCTCATCGTCCCGCCGGCTCAGCCACCCCGTCCTCCACCTCCAAGGAGCTGCCCCGACGTTCCCCTCGTCTTTCGCGCCACCTCCATTCCCACACCGCCGTCTTCACCTGCACCACCGGAAGAGCATCATCATCACCATTTCCTCGGATGAAGCTGCGGCCTAATCGGCACCACCAAAGAGGTTGTACCCTAATCGCCGCATTTTCTTCTTGATTCGATCTCACGGTGCTGCCGGCGCTCGGTCCCGAGCCGACACGGCGCGGCTCCATCCACGGCGGCATCGCCGGCCACTTCCTCCACGGCGTCGCTCCCTCGGCGACGACGTCCACATCAGTAGGAGCTGCTGCTGCTTTAGCTCTCGCTCGCGCTGCTGCTCTGCTCTTGCTCTCGGTCCCGTGCCTGGTCTGCTCTTGCTATTGCTCTTGCTCGCGCTGCTGCTCTCGCTCTTGCTCTTGCTTGCGATGCTGCTCCGATTTAGCTACACTTCAGTCGATCGAATCGACTTTTGGGTCAGTCGATTTTCAGGGGGGGGGGCTCGCCGGGGTGAAGGAAGAACCAGCCGCAACGGGGAGGGGGCTCGCCGGAGAGGTACCCCATTATCTATCTTAGGGTTCAGGATGGGGGCGGTGGTCGCCGGCGGTGGCGGGGCGTTGGCGAGGCGGTGGCGTGGGGATCGCCGGAGAAAAAGCTCCGCACGGGGGGGCCTAGAGGGATGGCCGGGGCGGCGGCGGACCGGCGGTGGGGAGTGTTTTCGGGGCGGGCGGGGCGGCGCACCGCCGGCCGCGGGCGGCGGGGGGCTGCTGTTTGGCCGGTGGTGGCTGGCGGCTCAGGGGGGTGGAGGTTGAAGATGAACCGCAGGCCCTTGATTTCGTATCCAACGGCTGCAAAATTGACTGACCAGAGATGAAAAAGTCAGTCAACCGACGTGTAGCCTCACCTTGCTAGTGCGTTCAGTTTCGACAGCAAAATTCAGTTTCGATAGTTAAGTTCAGTTTCGACAGTTAAGTTCATTTTCGACAGTTAAGTTCAGAGATGAGCGGCTGATGTATTTTACATCTAGCACTTTGTGGTTATGCATTTTACGTCATGTATTGTAGATGCTATTAGAATTCCACTCAGGTTAACGTTGTTCGTTGTCTCTCTTGTCCTGCTTCAGCCTCGGCGTCGTACAACTCACCGGAGCTGCTCCAACGACGAAACCCTCCATCACAGCGGAGCAGTACCTCGGGCTCCATCTCCAGACACCTAAGATATTCTTCCCCTCCTCCGACAGCAAAGTCAGCCGGAGCATCCTCACCGGCCAACCCAATCACGCTGAGATCGACATGGCTTCGCCAAAGAGGTTGTACACTTGTTGCATCTCTTTTTTACTCTACATGTTATATATATTGTCCACTGAGCACACGGATTTGTTCCTTTAGTGTCTCCTTGAAAGAAAAAACATAGGAATTTTAATTTTCACTTGTCCTCCTTTTCAAATTCCTATTCATGAAGCACAAGACTAAGAGATAGTAGCATAATAGCATTATAACCGTACATTTTCTTGTGGTTTGACTTAATCTCACCATGCTTCTTTGCATCCTGTGATCTTCCAATTGTTGTGAATCAAACAACCAGATTGGCAGAAATCCTATGTTTTTAAATTCTCTGTTTTGCACGTGCATTCCTATCCTATTCCTGTCTATTTCCTATCCCTGCATTGTTGGAATCCTCCAATTCAAACGAGCCCTTACAGAATTACTTCTCTTACAGATAGTTGTCAAAGAAAACCTTGCGTGGTTTGTCCCGCTCCTGCTGCGTCGTCGTCCACCCCTGCTCAGCTGCTCCAACGATAGAAGGGTCTAGCACAACAGGGATCCGGCCTCCAGACTGTCTTTCGCCGCCTCAGATCTTCTTTCCCGCCGCTGGCAGCCATGAAAACTGCATTACCATCATCAACCGAGCATATGACCTCGAGGACTACACGGGTCCGCAAGAGAGGTTGCACTCTTTCGTGTCTGCTTACGTTATGCATCGCTTAATATTCCATGCTACTTTATCATCCTGTTCACCGATTAGACTCTGAGTCAGCTCCAAACTAATGGTCAAACTCGAGTTTTTAAATGGTTGTGGGGTACATATCGGGGCCTCTATCAATAGTATCTATCTACTATCTGGTTAATCTCTGGTGTCTACTATGAGTTTCATGTTGGGTGGGAAACAAACAGTAAAGAAGCCATTATCTGTATTTTTTAACTGAAGCCATTATCTGCCTGCTATTATTGGTTTTGGGTCTATCCACAAGTTGCTACCATCACTCTGGATTCTGCATGCACTCCTTACATAATCTCACTATGTTTTATTCCTATGCATGACAGTTATTGTAAACAATGGAACTGAACATGTAGAGGAAAAGAGACGAGCCTTGCGTGGCAATAAAATTTCATGCAGACGTCGCTCCATGGTAGGCGCAAAGGCAGCCCCCCTCCACGCATTTCGGATTGTAATCGAGAGGAAGATATCTGTTCCGAGGGGGATTCAGAAGGAGAAAACAACTCCTATTTACCCCCTGAGGTCTTCGCTCTAACTTGGCATGCTGATGTTGGTTATATCATGCATATGGTGTCTTGCATTGCTTACTTTATACATCAAATATGTCATCTGCTTAGTTTAGACATCCTTTGTGCGAATGCCATCTGTTTAGTTTATTCATCATTTATGTGAATTATGCAACGCCATCTTGTTTAGCCAGGCATCATATATGTGAATTTTGCAATGCCATACTGCTTAGCCAGTCATCTTATATGTAAATTATATCAGGCCATCATTTTTTTCGTTACATATTACATTTGTCAACAATGTTAGTACATTCAACTGCTCTTCGTGTGCATCAGCCATTTGACACGGTGATGGAAAATTCCGGAGTGACAACAAGGTCTTCAGAGCAGACTATGCTATCTGACGAAGCGCATATCTCGCTGGTTACAGATAGCTCCTCAGAGGAGGATTCAGAGACAGATGACCAGTCCTATTCCCCCCGAGGTGTATGCTCTAACTTGGCAGGGTTATGTTGCTCATATCGTGCGTATGGTGTGTCGCATTGCTATGTCATTTGATTAGTTTAGACATGCTTTGTGTGAATGCCACCTGTTCAGTGTCTAATTACCAGATATGTGAATTATGCATTGCCATCTTGTTGCAAGACATTATATATGTGAATTATACAATGCTATCTTGTTGCAAAGGCATTATATATGTGAATTATGCAATGCCATGCTGTTTAGCCAATCATCATGTATGTGAATTATATCATGCTATCATTTTTTTGTATTACGTGTTCCATTTGTCGACAACGTTTGTATATTCAACTACTCTTCCTGTGCATCAGCCATTTGAACTGGTGATGGAAGTATCTGGAGTGAAAATAAGGTATTCAGAGCAGACAATGCTACCTGCTGAAGCAGACATCTTGCTGGTTACAGAGAGCTCCTCAGAGGAGGATTCAGAGACTGATGACTAGTCCTATTTCCCCCCTGAGGTCTATGCTCGAACTTGGCAGGGTTATATTAGCCATGTCATGCATGTTGTCTTGCATTGCTTAGTTTTTACATCATATATGGATTGCCATCTGCTTACTTGCTTACTATATAAATCATATATTTGAATTATATCGTGCCATCATGTTTACATAGTACATACACATGATCTATCTGAATTATGGCATGGCAACCCATTTAATAAAGACATCATATAGTTATATCATCTCATCCTGTTTAGTGTTTACAGTCATCATATTTTGAATTATGGCATTCTATCCGTGAATGTATGTGAATTATGGCATGCCAACCTATTTAATAAACACATTATATAGTTATGTCATGTCATCCTGTTTACATAGTCTCATATTTTGAACTATGTCTTTCCATCTTTTTTAGTTAGCCATCATAATGTGAAATTGTGTCATGCTATCCTGTTTAGTTAGCCATCATATATGTGAAATTGTGTCATGCTATCCTGTTTGGTTAGACAACATAAATATGAATTATTTCATGCCCTCTTTTATTCCCCACTATCCATTGCACCTATCTATCATACAATGTCTATACTTTCAATTACTTTTTTTGTTTATCAGCCATTTGAATTGGAGAGCGTGATGGCAGTATATAAAGGAGTAACAACACGGTCTTCAGAAAAGATAGTGCTACCAGTTGATGCAGATAGAACCACGGTTGTACTTGCCCAAGGACCAGATCCACCACACATAACCCAGACTCTCACAGATTGTACCCCTACCCAGTTGGACAGAGAACCAGCTACACCCCTTCTAACCCCAACCCCGGCAGATAGTAACCCAGTTCCAGTTGACACAACACCGTCTCCACCACAGAGCACCCAAACACGAGCAGTTAGTAAGGGAACTGCAGTGCCCAAAGCACGAGGACCACCACTCCGAATCCCAACTCAACGCTTAAAGGAGAAGAAGATTTGTTCTCAGGTCAGGTTCTGTAGCTATGGTTCATACTCCTTTGCTCTTGCATTACTGTATTTACTCATACCAACTATTTTCAAATTTGAAGGATGGAATTGAAACTCCAATGGCGCAACAGGTATGTTTTAAACCCGTTTCTTTAACTGGTTTGCTGTTGTAACCTGCTCTATGTTGATTTCAGTTTCAATTGAATAAACAGTTATGTTCTCATGTCATGCACATTACAAGTGTTGTTATTGCTCTATAGTTACCCACACTTATATTCTGTCTATTCTGCTTTGTCTTGAACAAATATTATTTGAACTGTGTCTCTATCTTGATTTAGCAACAAAAACTAGAATGATATAGACCATAAAGTGACCATGGTACATAGATATATGTTTGTTTCATGCTGTTATCCTGTCCACTTTACTACTGAACTCATTTACCAAAATGAGTTTCATATACAACATGGTAAACATGTGATGTGTCTGCTTGTTTCTCTTTTAGAATGCGGACAAAATATTGGAGAACAGTACCGCGTTATCCAATGGTAAAGGAAGTAATGCAGATAAGGTTCAAGATAGTGAGACATCCCTGTTGGTCTCCAAGAAAGCTGATAAAAACTATCTTGATGACAGTGAGGGAACCCAAAAGTCCTGTCTTGATGTAGTGTTCGAGTTACTGGCCACTACTGCTGGCACAAGCTCTTCGAACTCGCTGCCTGAATCAGTTCATCTTCTTGAGTCTCAACTTCAAGTTGAAAGACATCGATCAGATGTGCTGCGACAGGAAGCTGAAGGACTGAGGAAGTCCCTGCAGAATTCAGATGCATATTTTCTGGTGCAACAACAAGCGCTGGAGGATTTAAGCGCCAAACAAGAGAAAGTTAATAAGCTTGCTAAGCATCTTGCCAGCATTATGGGTACCCAGGATATTGTTTCTTGAGATCTTCTGAAGTGGTTTTAGTTCTGGATTTGTTTTGCTGCGGCGTTTATTTGCGCTGGTCGCCAACTTTGACAACCAGTGTATATGATATGCTGCTTTGTTCCCTATATTTGCACTGGTGGCGAACTTTGATGCCCAGTGGATGTAATATGTGTAATAGCCGTGATAGCCTAGCGTTAGTTGCTTGCTTATTTATTTCCTTGTTGTCTTGTTTATTTGTTTGCATGTAGTCATTGCAGTTCTTTTTCCGCGGTTAGCTAGTGGCTGCAATAACCTATTTTTTAAAACTAGGTCACAATAACCATGGGCTAATATTTACTGTAGTGACACTGGGCCTCCTACTGGCCGTAGAAACAGTGGGCCTTCTATGGGCCGTAGAAACAATGGGCCTTCTACGGGCCGTAGAAACAATGGGCCTTCTGCGGGCCGTATCATCAATGGGCCTTATACGGGCCGTATGATCGATTGGCCAAACATGGGCCAAACAGACCGCATTATGGCCGTAAACGGGCTAGAGTTGGAATCGTCCGTTCATGGGCCGACCATAACGGGCCATCGTTAATAGGCCGTATTTGATGACGCTATGAAAACGGCCCAACGTATTAACGGACCACAAACGGGCCGACTGTAACCACGGGCTGAATTTGGCCCACAAGCAGAAAATTACAGTAACGGGCCGTAAGTAAACGAATGCTGGAAATGAGCCCAAGAATAAATGGGCTCTCAGAAGGCCGAAAGATAACATGGGCTGGAAACGGCCCAACGGAATAACGGGCTGTTAATGGGTATAAAGTGATACACTGTTCATTACGGGCCAGTTTCACCACGGGCCGTTAATGGGTGTAAAGTGATACACTGTTCATTACGGGCCAGTTTCACCACGGGCCGTTAATAGGCCAAGAGTTACATAGGGCCTCATATGGGCCGAAAGACGTCATGGGCCATACATGGGCCAGAAGTGAAAACGGGCTGGGATCATATTGGATAGCCCAGATGACGCTACTGGGCCTAATTCAGATAGGGCGTAACGGGCCTTGGGTTAGCGGGCTGTAAATGGGCTATATGCGAACAAGCCATTAACAGGCTTTCCATGGGCCGGCCCGCCACCTTTTGACCAAGTCAAACGGGCCGACCTTTTCACAGGAATGGGCCTCTGTTGGGCCGTGCCATGTGTCGACGTATCATAGGCGCCTGCTGTCCAATGAGTGGATGACATCTGTCCCAACGATGAGCCGACACGTGTTTCCTCCAGCCAATGATGATTTTACACGTGGAAAATCCCCATTGGTCGGGGTTGTTAACGGGTTATCGGATCCAAAACCCGACCCGATAGCTTAACGGCATTCCGTTACGGTGGATGCCACGTGTCGGTCACCCTTGACGAAAGCACTTCTGTGACGTGCGATTTATCGTCATGGAAGTGGACACTTCCGTGATGATAATTTTGGTAATGTCATGGAACACTTCTAGACAGCATAGGTATGACTATCTTGATTCTGTCATAAATTTGTCATGGATGTACATGCATGACAAAAAACGCGACCTACTGTGACAAACACGTATCATCACGGAAGTGTATTTTTTGTAGTGATAGGACATCTCATATTCATTACTACAATCTCGTGGTAGGTAGATGTACTATGCACTACACCCATATGAATACAATCAAAAGCAGCATGTAGGGTATTATCTCTTCGAGAGAGCCCGAAGCTGGGTAAAATCCCGTGTCCATGTTACCATCGCTCCAAGGCGCCTAGCTTAGGACCCCTACTACGAGATACGCCGGATATTGAACCGACATCCCCCACCCCCATGCATCTCCGGCCACACCCCCATGCACGTCTGCTGTCCCAAAGGCTTCACCACGCTTGCATGAAAGTCAGGCCCACCCTCATGCACGCACGTACACCACCAGGTCTATCTTCATGCCACCGCTCGTGCCGCTACCACGCACATGTTTGACCAGCAGGGCTCCCCCTGCCGTCGCATGTGCCATTTCTGATCCCTCGATCGAACCAATGACCCCGCCGGCGCACTTTTCGCTGCTACAGTACTGTCCCTTGCCTCTGGAGACACAAAATCCCCCCGCGCTGCATGCAATCTTCAAAACGCCTCTCCTGTCACCACCCGCTGCCCAGCCCGAGAAGAAAAAGGCTACGCCTACTATTACCTCACCTATGTCCGCCGCAGACCACGAGATCGCCTCTGAGCGGCTGATCAACCCGCCCTTGCCACCCCAAGCCACTGACACCCTGGCCGCCCCTCCAATGACTCCATCGTTTGGCCCCACCACTCACAACCATCAAAATCCACCCCTCCAGCTCGTCCCAGCTCCGACGAACTCGCGCGCTGCTGAACTCCCGGGCCCTCCCCCTAACCATGGCAGGCCGGGCCCCCTCCCTCCTCTTTCGCTCCTTGCTACGAGACCCATATCGTACCCCACGTCTATGACTTGTGGCCCCTAGATTGGTTACCTCCCCTACATGACTTTGGTACTGCACCTCGAGCCCCTCCGACCCGTGACATTTGCTTACCTGTCCCTCCCTCTGGTCGCTCCGGTCAGCGCGAGGATACGCACGCATGCGCCTCCCCCGTCCCTTCAGCTCCGCTGCTGTGCATTCCTTTTCCCTCCTGCCATGACAAGAGACCTTGCCCTCCTCATGCAGACGGTGTAGCAGAAGATTCGCACGCAGCCTGCAGCGCGTCGCCTCGCGCCTCGACCCCTGCTCCTTCACCCTCCTATCGAGACGTTTTGCTGCATCCCAAGGCCAGCTCCATCCCCCTACTTATACCCACCTCCACCACCCGGCTAAAACTCACACACACAGCCACTCCTCCTCCAAACGCAAGAAGAAGACGACTCGCCGGCGGTGCTTCCGGTGCCTCGCGACGGACCACGTCGTCTTTGACTGCAGGGACCCCGTCCGTTGAGCCCGCTGCTGGTGCTCCGGTCACCGTAGCTTCAGGTGCAAAGCCCTTCGCCTCCTTCCCTGTTTTCCAAAGTTGCCGCCCTCCCCTACCCCCCGTTCTAATCTTGCTTTCTGTCCTGCCAGCTCCATGGACGCCCTGCCAGTCCACGCCGTCGCCAACGTCGCTCCTGCCAACCAGCCCCCATCGCTGCGGCCCCGACAACGCTCTGCTTCAGCTCCTTCCAGGTGGAGGTCCACGACGCTGGCTCCTCCTCCGCCTCCATGCCGCTCCGTTTCAGCTCCTCCTCCAACAAGCCCCACCTCATCTGCCTGGAGGCCACCTTTGATCTCAACGCCCCTCCTCCTGACCTCTCCGCTCCGGTCGACGAAGTCGCTGTCAGGTTTCAGGTACGCTTCATCAAAGCTATCCATGACCTAGATGAGGCGGCTGCTGCAACTGCTCGTCGCCTCAACCTATCCCCGCCTCGCCCAACCCACGCATCTCGCCGTGCACCTCGCTCGGCTCCGGCGTCCTCCGCGCACCTCAACAAAGCCCCCCACCTTTGCTCCCGTCCCTAACCCACCTTGGCAGCCCTTCATCGTAGTTCCGCCCCAGCTTGACCAGGATGACATAGCTAGGTATGCCTTCATCCACTTCCGCACTCCCGTTCACAACCTTTTCCCTGCCATCCGCCGTGTGCTCCGGGAGCGCAGTGGCAACCCTGTTTTCTGTGTCGCAGCGTCTTTCCGTGGTGCTGGCCTAGTATCCTTCCCCTCTACTGCCGCTCGCCATGCCGTCATCACGCATGGCCCCATGCATGTGTATGGCAACACCATCTCCCTCGAGCACGCTGAAAACCATGGCCCTTCCACCGCTCTTTTCGAGGATGATCTCGTGGAGCTGGAAGCCATTGGCTTCCCTCTCGAGCTCTGGCACCCATCGGGTGTCCACTTCATCCTCCACTTTCTTGGAGAAATCTTCTCCATTGATCAGTACTGCCTTCTTTCCGACGAGTGCACCTCCATTAGGGCTCATGTCGCCCTCTTCAAGGGTACCACTCTCCCTGATGCTCTCACAATCCAGCTACCCAATCTTGACATCCTAGTTGTACAGCTTCATGAGCATGGCAAGGTCACACGCATCGGCCCAAGCGACCCATCTCCCTTCTCCTCTGATGGGGACTCAGAATCCACCTCGGATTCGGCTTCCAACTCGGACTCCCCCGCTCCGGATCCTTCCATTGGCCTTCAGTGTGCCGCTGCAGCCATGGCAACTTTTGGCCCTTTCACTGTCTCACCAGAATTTCCACAGGTCCCACCACCTTCCCATCAAGAAACGCCTCGCTTGCCGCTGACGCCTTTGTTGAGCTTGCCATCAGTTCATCTGATGATAAGTCCCTTTCGCCAGGGTTGGTTTGGCACCTCCAGTCCTTTTGGATTCCATCCTGGCTGATATGCAGCCCTTGCTGGCCGATCATCATTCAGCTAACCCCGATCTGCCTCCAAACACTTCTCCGGTGGACTGTGTGCCTCCCTCTACTCCTGTCCTTGCTGCCGCAGCTGCTGTTCCAGCCGCCTTGACGTTGGCGCCACGTGCTGCAGCTTCGCTGGTGTACTCTCGCCGTCGCAGGGCTGCTGTGGCGTTGGCGCACCCCCCCCAGCCAGCCATGGATCTTGAGGCTGATCTGGTGGTGCATGAGGCCGTTGCCAAGAAAGGACGTGCCTGCCGTAGGCGGGCCAGCTCTGTTCTGCATGTCAGGCGGAGTGCTCGTCTCGCTGAACTAGAGCCATACAAGAAGGAGACCATGCAGGACAAGGCCTCCAAGGCAAAAGCCAAGCGCCTGATGCTGGGCAACTCTGCTCGTGATTTTGAGGATGCCGTGCGCTCCCCTCGCCTGTACCCTGATGATGTTCAGCCTGGCTCTCCCCGCGCCCTGGCCGCTCTGGCTCTAGAGTGTGGCTCTTCACCTGATGAGGCCGAGTTCGTGACTTCGACTGCTGGTGCCGTTGCCAAGTGATCTATGTATTGCTGCGTCAAGAAGTTTGGTTGGTGCCGCTGCTTGTGTTGGCCGCCAGACATACCTGTATCTGTATGTGTCTATATCCGTAGTTTGGTTCCAAGTGTCATGTATTTCCCTTTTAAGCTGGTGTTTGTTGTAGTGCTTTATGTCTAGCTCGACCTTGTCGTTCTGTTTGTGGAATGTAAGAGGATTAGGTGACGAAGGAAAATGCATTGAAGTTTTATTTGAATTAATGTCTCTCAAACCAAACCTTCTTATTATTCAAGAAACCAAACTGGCAACCCCTTCTCCGCTGAAAATCAGATCCTTCCTCCCTTGATTTTGTTAGCTATCTCCCAGCGCGTGGCACTACTGGTGGGCTACTAATGGCTGTCTCTACTACCTCCCTATCAGTCAAGTCGCACGTCAATCACTTGTTCTGTAACTCCGTTACGCTTCAATCTCTCGCTTGTCCAACCCCTTTCGTTGTTACCAACATGTACGCGCCAACTACTCGAGCTCTCAAAAGCGACTTCCTCGACGAATTAAAAAGTATTGCCCCTCAGAAAACACCCCGTGGTTAGTCATAGGCGACTTCAATCTAATTCGCTTCCCTCATGAGAAAAATAATCCCAATTTCCATCATCTTGAGGCCAATCTCTTCAACGACACCTTGGACCACCTTGTGCTACTAGAACTACCCCTCCTGGATAGGAAGTTCACCTAGACGAATAATCAAGACTCACCTGTTCTAGAACGCCTCGACCATGCTTTCTTCAACTTAGCCTGGAACAATTCCTTCCCAAACTGCTCGCTCACCTCCCTGCCATGCCTCACTCCTGACCATGTTCCACTTGTCGTATCCATCTCTACCTCCATCCCATGCTCCCGCCTTTTTTCGGTTTAAATGTTCCTGGGCCTTGCATCCGGCCTGCCGACGTATCGTAGCTCAGGATGCCGCCCAGCACAACCAAACCAGCCCATCCCCCTCATCCAACCTAGCCCAAATGCTTCAAACCTGTCGTTCGCGCCTAAAGCAATGGGCCAAAACCCTCAGACCACCACCCGTCAGAGAGCAACGCTGTAAGACTGTTCTTAAGCTGATCGATGCTAAAGAGGAATCTCGCTCTCTCTCTGTAACCGACTCTTCACTGCGAGTTGTCCTAAAGCGCTCCCTCCATCGAGCCAACCATGATCGTATGATGGCAATCAGACAGCGAGCAAAAGTTAAGCGCGCCATTTGGGGAGATGAAAATACAATTTTTTTTTCATGTCTGTGCTTCCCAACACTTCCACAAAAACCAGATCCCATTGCTCCATGTTCTAGACCAGGACTTCTCCACCCATGATCAAAAAGCCTCTATCCTGACGGATTTCTATCAAAACCTGCTAGGCTGCCCGGCGGCCACTTCATGGAATTTTGATCTGTCACACCTCTACGCTACCCCGGTGCCTCAACTCCGCCATCTGGATGCCCCTTTCACCTCTAACGAAATCAAACTCGCCTTCTTGCACATGAACCGCAACGCTAGCCCAGGTCCCGATGGCTTTGGTCCCTTCTTCTACAGTTCGGTCTGGAACTCCATCAAACACAATTTCATTGCTTTCTTTCATGATTTCTATAATCTTACATCCCAAATGGAGCGTTTCAACAGATCCTTCATTGTACTTCTACCTAAAAAAGATGGTGCCAACACTGCGGATGCCTTCCGTCCTATCTCCTTGCAGAACTGTCCAATCAAAGGCATTGCCAAGCTCCTCACCAATCGTCTAAAAACTTTCATTCCTCTTCTCGTTCACGGTGACCAAACATGTTTTATTTCTGGACGGTGTATTGCTGAAAATTTCATCTATGCTGCAGATTCCCTTAACTGTTGTCATAAACGAAAGGCTGCAACAATAGTCCTCAAACTTGACTTCAAGAAAGCGTTTGATTCCATCTCGTGGCCTTCTCTTCTCAAAATTCTACGCCATCGGGGTTTTCCAGATCGCTTCTGCTCCTGGATTGAGGACTTACTTTCTACCAGAAAAAATGCAGTCATTCTAAACGAGGCCCCTGGAAGTTGGATTCAGTGCAAAAACGGCCTCCGTCAGGGTGATCCCATTTCACCTTATCTGTTTATCATCGTGGCTGATGTTCTTCAACAGCTCATCTTGTCCGCTGCCTCTGATCAAGCCAATGAGCTCCACCATCCCGTCTACAATGACCTCCCGCCCTCTATTCTCCAATATGCCGACGATACTCTCATCATTGCCCATGCCTCCACTACTGCTGCCCGCAAGCTCAAGCAGCTTCTAGACGATTTTGCACTAGCAACCGGCCTTTGCATAAATTTCTCCAAGACAACTTTCGTCCCCATGAATGTTGAAACCACAACTGCCTCCTCAATTGCACAGATATTTGGTTGCGCTACCTCTAGGTTTCCCCAAACCTATCTCGGCCTTCCCCTATCCCCCACTAAGCTCCCCCCTTCGGCCTTCCAGCCCCTTCTCTCTTCATACAGATCACTCCTCCCTGGCTGGTGCGCAAAATAACTCAATCGGGCTGGGAGGCTCGTGCTCATTTCATCCGTTCAGGACTCTCTCTTGAATTACTTTATGACGGTTTTCAAAATTCCAAAGAAGACGCTAAAGATGTTGGATGCCATTAGACGGGCCTTCTTCTGGGCTGCTAAGGAGACTTGCACGGGCTCCAAATGTTTGATTGCTTGGAAAAATGTTTGTAAACCGATTTTTTTGGTGGTCTAGGCATTAAGAATCTAGCTGCTCAGAATGACTGTCTTCTTATGAAGTTTGCTTACAAATACCTCACACATGACGACACCTCTCAACTACCTTGGATTGCCTGGTTAGATAAGCAACACCTTTGCAGCCTATCCCACATACCATCCTGCCAAAACCCTTCTTTCCTAACCAAAATCATCCAAACGCAGCTACACACCTTGCTACCTATCACCTTTGTGCTCACCAACAATGGCCAGAAGACCTTCTTCTGGCTTGATACCTGGCTACTGCCAACCTCCCTAGCCACTACTTTCCCATGCCTTTATTCCCACTACAAACTTTTTCATCCCAGTGGTACATATCATGCGAGACGGGATACATGCGAACCTGTCGAACAGGATAACCTCGGCTGCCTCGCGCGAGCTCGCTGCTCTTTGCTTGTCGTTGCAGGATGTTCAGCTGATGGATGGGCAGGATGAGAGGTTCTTGCTGCATGAAAAAAACTACTCTTCCAAAGCCGCTTACAATATTCTGATGCATGAAGACAATGATGATGATCATGCTGACCTAGTTTGGAGATCCAGAGCGCCGCACAAGCTCAAACTGTTTGCCTGGCAGCTCTTTCGAGGACGACTAAGCACTCGTGCAAATCTGTCCTTCAAGCACATGGCCGATTCCGCCAGCTATCCACGATGTGCTGGCCCCTCTGAAGATACTACTCATCTGTTCATTGCCTGCCCGCGGGCTATGCATATTTGGGCACATCTAGGCCTCTCCACTACCCACAAGTTCCAGGACCTCTGGTTGGTCCCCCACAGCAGCTGGACGGCAGGGTCTGGCCGGAAGTGCTTCTCGTCGTTCTCTGGAAGATTTGGGACTCCCGCAACGTGACTGTTTCCCGTACTGAAGATCACTCTTCTCGTACAACCATTCAGAACATTGTAACTGACTTTGGGCTCTTCTCGCACCGCTTTAGGGATCATGCTGACAAGGTAGCTGCCACGTCTTGGCTTGGCTAACTTACCACACGGCTTGCCGTGTTCTTGTAATCTGTAACTGTCACTATTGGGCCCCTTTTGGCCTCTTGAGTAATATATTCAATTGCGGAACCTCTCCCCCGGGTGATTCCTAAAAAAAATTACAGGGAGAGCTAGTTAGGTTCTCTTGGTCTATTGAGCAGCGAGTTAGCCTTGCGCCTGCTTGCCACATGCCAAAGCCCTGCTTCCTCAACGACCTTTTCGAGCAGCGCGAGCGCCGTAGATCGTTGGTTTTTGAAGATTCTTGCATTCCGCTCATTCCACGTGATCCACCATATGTGTTGCACCAGAGAGCTCCATGCCTTCCTCTCTTTCGCCGGGACCATGCCGGTTGTCTGGCCGGACCATTCCAGCAGCGAGGTAGTTGAAGGTGTAGGCGCCAGTACCAGCGACATGTTGAATTGTTGGAGAACAGATTGCCAAAAGCTCGCTGTGTACGGGAACGTTGCGAGCAGATGCAGAGCATCCTCCAGCGGCCCAACACAAAGAGCATAGGCAGGGTCATGCGACCATCCCTTCTTGGCGAGCATGTCCGCCGTATTGCAGCGTCCAAGGATCGCCAACCACCGAAACACCTTGCACTTCCCAGAGGCATCCGACTTCCAGTTGAACTTGTCGAAACTGGCCCTTAATGACCCCTCAAATTGGATGCCGTATGCTGATTTTGATGAGTATTTTCCATTAGCAGTCCACCTCCAAGTGATAGAATCTGGTTCCGTTCCCAGCGCCGTGTGATGAATCTCGGACCAGAGGACAGTGAACTCCCGCGTGGCCTCAGCAGGGAGGTTCTGTTTCAGATGCCTGACCCACCGTTCGTCAGTCATCGCCTGAGCGACCGTCAAGTTTTTCCTAGTGCAGTGGGCAAAAAGGAAGGGGAATCTAAACTGAAAACACATCCCCTTGTGCCATGGCTTCCTCTAGAAGGAAATACGCGCTCCATCCCCAAGGTGGAAGAGGACTGATGCATTGAACAAGTTTCTCACCCTTTGGTTGATTGGAAGATCTAGACCATGCCACGGCTTGCCGGGCTCGGCCCAAGACTTCCATAACCAAAGCACGCGGAGGGCCGCACTCTGGGCCGCCAAATCAATTATACCGAGGCCACCGAAGTCCGTTGGGCGGCACACAAGTTTCCAGTCGGCGAGGCACTTTCCGCCGATAGTAACTTCCTGTCCACCCCACAAGAATTCCTGACGCACCTTGTCGATCAGTTTTTGCAGCCAAGCTGGCATATGAAGTGCGATCATCTGGAATATAGGCATTGCAGATAGAACCGATTTGACAAGGTCAAGCCTGCCGTCAAGGGAGAGGAGAGCCATCTTCCACCCCATCATCTGTGCAAGAACCTTGTCACAGATCGGTTGTAGCTTGGCTTTTTCAACTTCTTGTCGGACAGTGGCATACCGAGGTATTTGCAAGGGAACCCCTGGACCGGCCAGTCAAAACCCCGTAGCACCTCATGCAGATCGATTCCCTCACAGCAGATTGGTGTGACGGAGGACTTGTTGATATTTGTGTGAAGGCCCATGGCATCCCCAAACAACATCAGAATCTGTTTAACCACCTGAACTTCCCTACTGTTAGGAGCAATGAATATGATGGCATCGTCGGCATCGTCGGCATACAAGGAGGTCCTGAACTACAACTGAAGCTCCCCAATTGGCCCTAGAATCCCCTTCTCCACCGCCAAATCAAAGAGGGATGCCAAACAATCCATAACGATGACAAAGAGCAGGGGGGAAAGGGGACCCCCCTATGGCAGACCCTTCTGCGAGACGATGGAATCTGAGAGATCGCCATTGACCAAAATCTTGGTGGACCCCGAGTAGAGAATGGCGGCCAGACTGTTGGTCACTTTCCTCCCAAACCCCTTGCTAGCAATAGCTTGAGCAAGAACTCCCAAGATACAGTGTCGAACGCCCTCTGAATATCGAGCTTTAGCATGAGGGTCGGAGTTTTTGATTTGCGGAATGCCTTGGCGAGCCCACCGACATAGCTGTAGTTGTCATGGATGGCCCTCCCTTGGATGAATGCGTTTTGGCAAGGCCTACGAGCTCATGCATCCGTTTCTGCAACCTCACAACAAGAATTTTGTTGACCAGATTGGCAAAACTGCAAACGAGACTAATGGGTCTGTAATCCGTTGCAGCCATGGCCTCTGCATTTTTTTGGCAGCAACACAATGGTGGCCTGGTTTCGCCGGTGGAGGTGGGCCATGGAGCTGTTTTGGACAGCCCTTAAAGCGTTGATCAAGTCCCCCTTAATTGTTGTCCATGAGTGCTTATAAAAGACCCCGGTGAACCCATCAGGACCGGGCGCCCAGTTCCCGTCAGTTCCATGATGATACGCTGGACCTCCTCTTCGGTGATCTCCTCTTCAAGCTCTCTCAAGTCAATCCGCCGGTACCCCAAGGCAGCCAGATTCAGGCATCGAGGTCTCAACCTTTTCTCTCCAAAAATGTGATCAAAGTGAGTGTGGATGGACTTTACTTTGGAGTCCTGATCTGTGACGATTATACCGTCCACCATCAGCCGGATAATGTGGTTCCTGCAACGACGCGAAGATGCTTTCGCCTTGAAGAACCTGGTTCCCGCGTCCCCCTCTTTGATGTTATTAACCCTCGATTTTTGCCTCCATATTGCTCTGTCAAGTGTGGCATAACCGAGCCTTTGCATCTTCAACATAGCATGGAACTGCCTTTCATCAGTAGTAAGTTGCCTACTGTCCATGGCTTTATCAAGCCGGCCGATGAGTTCAGCGGTGATCGCCGTTTTAAGTTTCAGGTTGTTGCAGAAGCTAGCTTGCCAGCAACCCATCGCCTTCACAGTGGTAGCTAGCTTGGCTGCGAAACGACAGAGAGGGTCTCCCAGAGCTGGCGTCCCCAGCCAAGCCCGTGTAACCACCTCC
The DNA here is from genome assembly GCF_002575655.3 of Aegilops tauschii subsp. strangulata. Taxonomy (NCBI): domain Eukaryota; kingdom Viridiplantae; phylum Streptophyta; class Magnoliopsida; order Poales; family Poaceae; genus Aegilops; species Aegilops tauschii. The sequence goes on from NC_053039.3 coordinate 171,847,890, forward strand.
TCAAAATCCTGGAACTTCACCCAGTGGTTTCGGAACTGGAACTGTCTGTTATGTTTGAAAGCCACCTCGCAGCAGAGGAGAAGGGGACAGTGGTATGAAATCTCTGACGACAGGGCCCGAAGTAGGCAGCTAGGCATCCCTTCCTCCCAGTCCCCATTGATCAAAACATGATCCAACTTTACCATGGTTGCTTGCGCTTGTTCGTTGCACCACGTGTATCTCCTCCCGTGGAGGTAAAGATCTTTGAGCTGAACTTCATTGATGAAGTTTCTGAAGGCAGCCATGCACCTCCTGTTGAGTCTGGTGTTGCTCTTGTCGCTGGCTCTCACGATGAGGATGAAATCCCCTACCAAATCAAGGGGGGTGGCACCCGGTATGAAGTTCTGCACGTACTTCTTGAGTTATTGGAGGAAAATGATCTTGTCGTCGTCTCCTTGAGGCCCATAGACAGTGACAACACCCACGGGTTCACCCGTGGCATTGGAGCCAACAGCCGCCACGAAGTGGCATTGCACGTCAACAGTGGGGAAGGCATAGTGATCGCTCTTCCACGCGAGCAGAACACCGCCACGGGTCCCAACCGCCAGCGAGAAGGAAAAGTCATTGAACTCCCCTCCACAACATTGATGTACAAGCGATCGGTCGAACAACGATAACTTGGTTTCTTGCAAACAAACTAGGGATGCCTTGTTCCGATACACTAGGTCTTTGACCACCTTCCTACGAGCTGGGTTATTCAACCCTCTTACATTCCAAGTCAGCCAGTTGTGTTCCATGGGGAAACCTTGTCGTCATGCTTGCCGCGCGGTGGCCCTATGCCGTTGTAGGCACTGGCGCCGTGCCACCCTTCCCAGCGCGTGCCAGGGCCATGAGCGCCGAGATTTAGGCCAATGACAGGGGCTCGTCAAACGCTGTGGCGTAGCACTCGAGGCGGCACTCCTTGCCCTCTGGAATTGCCAGACCCCGTTTGGACATGACAAGCCGCCTAGCCTGCTTCATGACACTGCCGTCCGCCTTCGGGAAGAGCTTCTTCTTGCAGTCCAGGCGATAACTGCGTCGTGTCGTAGGTGCCGGCGCCCTGGCTGGGCGCTTGGGTCGGCCACGGGCTCGCTTCGGTGCCGGTAGAATGGCCGGCTCGGTGGGCATCGCCACCAGCTCGAGAAAACGCGTTGCGGCCTCCACATGGGTGCATGGCTGCAATAGGGCCCCACCTCCTACAGAGGCATTTGAAGTAGGCGTGCCTAACTCCGCAGAAAGCGTGGATGCGTCGGGCAGTCTCAGCCCTCCGTGGGGACCGGTTCCCTCCAGAGGGGGTGCACCAGGCAAATTTGATAAATTTGATCTGTGAACGAAATCAAATCACAGAATGAACTATCCGTGAAACTATTTCACGCGGATGACCTTTTTGTGTGACGCCCGACACGAAGGCGCCACACTACACTGTGTGGCGCCTCACAGATAGGCGCTACACGCCTGGCCAGCGTTGCACCCTAGACTGCCTAAAAATTGCTAAGTCATTGCGCAGAGCCTAAGAGCTAGGCGCTGCACTGTATAGTGTGGCGCCTAGCTCTCAGGCGCTGCACTAGTGATTGCACTACAAAATGAAGCAACCACTAATGCAACGCCTAGAAACTAGGCGCTACACTGTATAGTGTGGCGCCTAGCTCTCAGGCGCTGCACACTGACTTAGTAATTTTCGTATCACACGGGTGCGACGCTGGCCAGGCGTGTAGCGCCTATCTGTGAGGCGTTGCATAATGTAGTGTGGCGCCTTCGTGTCGGGCGTCACACAAAAAAGTCAGCCGCGTGAAATAGTTTCACGGGCAGTTCATTTTGTGATTTGATTTCGTTCATAGGTCAAATTTGTCAATTTTGCCGATGCACGAGCAGGGCAGGGGTAGAGAGCCTAGGCGCGTGCTGAGGTACGCCCTGCGGTGGACCAGTAGGCAGCGGGCATCAAGACGACCGCGTCGACCCGACCGATGGGTTCTTCATGTGACCGATCCAAAGACGCAGAAGGGCTGCGCACCGCAGTTATCATTGGCGGGGAAGTGGTGGCCCGTGCCCTCCTGTCGCATCAAGGACCACCGACTGCCTCCTCCAGAGACAGGCCGACCAGCCCCCAGTTGGCCACCTCACCACTCAGAAGCCCTTGTCTGGTAGTGGTCTGCCCTCCCACGTGCATGGACGGCGAAGTGGGCAACGCCCCCATGCAAGCAACTGATGGTACGGCCCCATGCAGCGTCGGAGGCGTCCCTGACAGTCCAGGCAATAAAGGGCTGGATCCGCCCGCGGAAGGGTCGCCCAAGCCCGTGGGAAAGGCGGCGACATGAGCCTCCCCTACGGCAGCCACTGTCTTGTCATGAGTAGGCACGTAGGCCACCTCCTCCAGCACCAGCGCAACCACCATGTCGTGCTCATCCGGCTGCAGCACACCTTGAAGCCGCCGGCATTGGCCGGAGTAGGGGCGGTTGTGCTATCGACGACCCCTCCTCTCGGTGAGGGAGAGCCCAAAGCCAGTCCTCCCCCTAGAGACCTCGTCGGAGGAGCCATGCTCCCAGGGGTCCGGCATCTCCTCCGGTGGTGGCTCGTCACCATCCTCCTCGCCGCCGTCCTCGAACTAGCGCACAACAGAGGTAGGGCGGGGTGGGAAAAAGGTAACCGAGTCGACATGCACCAGAACAGGGTAGGTAAGCTTGTGCGGAAGATGCTCGGTGCATGCGCAGGTCTCGATCCCATCGCCCTCCAACCCAAAGCCTCGTGGGAGGGAGACATGGGCGAGGGGGTCGGGGCGCTTGCAAGTCCGCACGGTGAGCTCCGTCTCCGTCGGGACCTCGTCAGGGTCCTCCACCCAAGCGCGGGCGACGAAGTAGGAAAGGTCAGCCTTGTCGATGGATTCCACCGCCGCCTGGTAGATGAGGCACTCCGGAAGCAGGCCTTGCGTGGTTTGGAGGGTGAACTCCTACGGCGGGATGCCCTCAATGAAGAGGCGGACAGTGTAGATTGACCGAGGTGGCGAAGGTGAGACGGTTCCACCGGTGCACCAGGAGGGTGTGCCGTTAAAATGCACCATGTCAACTCCTCTGACCAGCTCGAACCACCGTCGGTGGGCGAAGCGCATGAAGAACGAGCCTGACTGCATGAGGGAGACCTAGAGACCATTGGTGGGTATGTCGGGCAAGTCGTAGCGGATGGCCGTGGCGACATCAGTGGGCAACAGCGCGGGCAGCGACCTAGCAACGGTGAGCACGAGCACAGACTCGCGCAGTCACGCCTCCTCGTCCAGCGCCTCTTGGGACCCCTCAATGAGGCACTTTGTCTTGCGCGTACGGCGGTTTCCCTCCACGACCATGTCAATGGGTGGCCATCCGACGGACGCGTTGCCGGCAGGCCCTTGGTCCGTCGGAGGGTTGGGAAGACCAGACGAGAGCGGGCCGGGGAGGGGTTGTGGTTGGGGTGCTCAGACGGGAACACGAGGCGAGAGTGGATTGGCGGAGGGGGAGCTAGCGCTGGCTCAGCGGATCTCCGCCGCCGCTGGTCAAGGTGTGAAAGAGGGACCTAGGGCAGGTGGCAGGAAGGGCAGTTGTGAGTGGTATGGCCAAGGACCAGTCAATGGAGGCACCTGACCTTGCTGCGGCAGGAAGCAATCTTGTGGAACGAACTGAGGCAGCAGAAACACCTTCCCTGGAGGTCCTCCTTATAGCCCGAGACGCCGTCAATACGGGGAGCGTTGGTGGTTGGGCGTAGGGAAGTAATGGCGCCGGAGATCCCGGAGGGCCAGTCCCGCCCCCTTTCTTCTGCTTCCGCCTGACTTCATGCCACTCCGATGAAACAGTGGCCGCAGGTGCCTGAGATCCAGCAGGCACGTACGCTCCGGCATGGGCTTGGGCAGCCGCCCCCACCATGATGATGGATTGAAGGCGCTGCCTTGGCTGCTCAGGGAGGGCAAGCATTTATGGCGCGAGGCAGGAATGGACCACGTCAGCGAAGGAGGGAGCTGGAGAGGCGAGGGGAGAGCCAGCGTCAGAGATGCTCACCCTCTCCGCGGAAGCAGAGCAGGCCGGGGACGCCATGGGGTGCGCCGAGAAAGGTGGCTTTGGGTTGGTGGGTACCGCTGCCGGGCGGCAGGGGCACGGCCGCGCCGTCGGCGAGGGGCCGGTGGCGCCTGGGAGAGGGCGGAGTGCCTGGGAGAGGGTGGCTCTAGTATTTTTTACAAGGATGCTTCCGGTTCCAATTAATGGAATTTGGCCACTGGGCGAGCCTAGAATTTCCAACAATTGGAAAAGCCTGTCAATCGTAAGTAAAAAAATTGTCTTTTTTGTCACAAGCATATGACTCATCATGAAACAAATAAATAGGAACATCGTGTGCTAGATCTTTTCAAAGAACATAATTTTTTAAATGTTTTGATAAAACTATTTTATCTCTACAGCTACATATAGATGTTCCTACATGTCTAAAAATTTCATTAGACAATACACAGAGATAAATTTGTGGTTCAAAGAAACAAAAAAAACCCCTTTTTTAAACCCCACCATATATTAAATAGTAAAAACATTCATACAATTTTGCCACACTTGATGGAACACTATTAATAAGAATACCATCAGACCTATTATTAAAACTGAACTTCATAATCTCATGCGCCACCATATTAGCCTTCCTTTTAATCTTGGAATTTTTTTAAATTCATCATCATATTGAAGATACTAAATGATTCTTTCTTTAGATCAACCAGGCTTGACCTGTAGAAAGAAAGCCACAAAAGAACAATCAGTTTTCAAAATTATGGGTTTGTGAAGAGTGAAACCGATATAAAGGCCAGAGAGGGCCGCTTCAAGTTCCGCTTCCTCTACGCTGAAGCAAGCACCAATATAATCCCAAGCAGAAATGATAACTTCTCAGTATGATTTCTGACAACTACACCCATGGTCACAACGCTAAGGCCTCCGCAATACTTGCATCAACATTAATCTTGAATAATTTTGGTGTGGGACCTGCAAGGAACACAATTCCTCTCATTATTAATGGGTTGTACCCCATCGACCACTTACCGTTTTCTACTGACCTCAATCGACATGTTTGCATGACAAGACAAGAATGAAGCCCAATAATTTTGAATAAAACTCACTGAGACCGAGATATTCATTTCCTTTTATCAAAGATCAAGTCATTCCTCAAGTGCCAAGCTCTCCAGAACATGAATGTAGTTTACTTGTGCACAGGCGAACTTAACTGATCCAATAAAATAAGAAACCAGTTCTGCCCGAGTATTTTAAGATCTCTTCAGTCGGTAACTTTCAAACCTCCCTCAACGCCATGCGCAACTCATAAGCCTTAGGGCAAAAGACCAAAGCATGGAAAATAGACTCATCTTCAACACCACAGATCGAGCACGTACCTAGGATAACTTAGTGGCGTTTTACTCTCTTAACTTGTACAACTAGATTGTTAGAGGCAGTCCGCCAAGCAAAAATTCTAATTTTCTGAGGAACATTAGCCTTCCAAATAATATTCCAGAGCCTCCTCTCTCCATTTACCTGGAGCATGTCTATTCAGCTGAAAATCTTGGATAGCCCCTCTTGCCGATGCACCATTAAGTAGAAAGGAGAGGGCCTCGGCCACAAAAGCGGAATATGTATGGCGATAATGGATCCCCTTGCCACAGACCATGAGAAGGGTGAAAGGAATCTAGCAGCTGGCCATTAACTGAAGAGAGAATTTCACTGAAGTAGCACATGCCATAATCCACTTGATCCAGATTGGAGCAAAACCATATGCTCGAAGCATATTTTCCACGAATTTCGGATCCACACGGTCATATGCTTTAGTGACATCCAAATTATATCCACAATATTCACCTCGAGAATCTCTCAATGTATTCAATGAGTGCATACATTCAAAAGCGATAAGAGCATTATCATACATTAATATTCCAGGGCTAAAAGCACTTTGGGTAGGAGAAATCATACCATCCAGCAGAGGTCTCAGTCTATTAACAAGGCACCTAGAGATAATTTTGTATATGACATTACATAGGCTAATAAGTAGGTCAAAAATACTTTATTGACCGAGGATACTTTACTTTAGGAATAAGAACAATCGTTGTATCATTAATCCCCTCCAGCATATTTCCAGCAAAAAATAATTGCTGGACAACACAAACAATATCTTCCTTGAGCAAACCCCGGTTCCTTTGAAAAAATCCAGCTGGAAACCCATCTTGTCCCGGGGCCTTTAACTACCCAATTTGGAAGAGAGCATTGCTAATTACTTGTTTAGAGAAATGTTTGCATAGATCTTCATTCGTTTCCTCATTCACCAAAGGTTTCACAAGCGGAACAATACGACAGACTCACCAGAGTCGCAAGAGTAAAGATCCTTAAAAAACTGAGTTTGTGATACCTTTAATTTCCTCCAAATCATTTGTAAGGCACCCGTCGCTTCTTCTAGTAGCAGATATTGTTCTTCTTAGCTCTCCAAGTGGCCTTCCTATGAAAAAAATTGTATTCCTATCCCCCATCACATTTTGTCCAAACATGCATGATCTCTGGTTCCACATGATTTCTTCCTTAATCAAAATCTCATCCATCCCTCTGAGGATTTTCTTCCTCTCCAAAATTGCATGATGATCATTTCTTTTAAAAAGAATATTTAATATTTTACGAGTAGATTCAAGATTTCTAGGCAGATATCCAATATGAACCTTACTCCACCCATGAAGAGACTTCATGAGCTTGTCCAGGTTGTTTCCACATCTCCCAGATCACTGACAGGCAAACTAATATTCCAACACGATTCAATCTGATCTTTCAGCACCACATCCTCTCTCTCCCAGTACGCTTCATATTTCAAATGTTTAACAAATGTACCGGAATGAGGAGCACCCAACAATTCAATAAGAATAGGGCAATGATCTGACCTGGAACTGATAATAGTGAAACCTTGCAGTCAGGAAAAATAGAGGACCACTGAGGGCACGCCACCGCTCTATCAAGTCGCACCTTCACATTTTTATTGCCCTCCTACTTATTATAATAAGTCCAAGGAACTCCATGGAAACCCAAATCGAATAAATTACATTCAGACAAGATCGCACGAAAATTAGCCATAAGTTTGCGAGAAAGCTTATTCCGAGAAAAATGCTCATTCAGACACATTGCCTCATTAAAATATCCAGCCATAAACCATGGCTGAGACCCAAGCGTTTAATTTGCCTAAGTAGATCCCACATAATGTACCTGTGGTTTGCCTTTGGTTACCCATACACAAAAGTACTTCTCCACTTAGTGCCATCCCCATTGTAGATGTACATGTCAAAAAAATGATCTCCATATTTGTTCAACTTCAGAGTATAAAGGTCATCCCAAAAAACCGCTAAACCAGCCCCTTTGCCTAGAACAGAAAGAGTAAACACATTTTTCATACCAAACGATAACACAAACTCTCAACATACTCTTTTATTTTTCCTTGTTTCAGAAAGAAAGATAATGTTGGGTCGGTGTGTCTTTGAGAGGCACAAAAGTTCTTGGACTGTCTTCTTTTCTACATTCTACACACATATACAAAAATATTCAGAATTTTTTGGTATACAAAATTAACATTTTCAAAGTTCTTTAAAGGGCTGTCTCGAGCCGTGGATCCAAATCATTTTTAGGGATATGCTCCTATAATTTAATATTGTTCAGTCAACCTTTAGTGAAGCTTGAAAAAGTAGGCTGGTAATCAAGCAGACTGTCCTTGTACATCCAACATGATAGCAAGGTTCATTCCTTTGTCCTATACATGAACCAGTATTATCTGAACATTAAGTAGACGAAGATGTCATCTAATTCGTGATGTAGGAAAAAACCCTAGGTGGCCCGATGTCCATGAACTGGAGGTGGATTCGAGAAGGAACACGAAGAACACGAGGGGAAAACACGGAGAGATCACATGAGAAAACCCTATTGGACAAGATTCACTGCAAGTACTCAAATCACAAGCAATACAAGAGGTGCACCAAGATCCAAAGACAACAAGGGAAATAAAGATACAAGGTAGTCCATCCAAATCTATAGGAGAGATGGGTCTGGATGATTCACTTGGGGAATCATTCTCCCTTAGGCTTTGTTTGGTAGGAGTGGATTGGGGAGGTTTGGGGAGGGGGGATTCCATGGGATTGGGTGAATCCCTTCCTTCCACCCAATCCCCTCAAAACCCTTTGAATCCCCAAAACACCTCCATCCACAATCCTCTTTGTTTAAAATTTCTATTTGGTAGGCAGGGTTTGTCAAATTGAAATAACATGGTGTATTACATGAAAAAAAATCCAATATATACAATGTAACTAACTCCCCTTATAACAACATGATATCTCATCACAACAACAATATAATTTATCATAACAGTATGACTTGGAATCACCAAATGCCAACAATCATAATTTATCATAACAACAACAACAGTTTATCACAACCACAACAGGTCATTGATACCATGGCCTACAAGTTCACCATCAACAGTGTACATTGTATGTCAGTGACTTCATATATAGCCAACAAGCTCACATGGCTCCTCAGACTCCATTCTTTGGGTGCCTGCATGATAATATATGTGAGACAAGCCTGGAAATAGGGTGCACAGTCAGTTCTGATACTTACATATCTTGCTGCCCAGACTAAATTGGTGCATAGATTTAGTTTGTTTAAATTTTTGTTCGCTGAATGTTTATTAGAAAACATATGACACGTGAACAATGAAATAGGGTGCACACGGGTCAATTCTGATCCTTTTAGAAAGAAAATTTTATGTCAGTTCTAATCCTTTTAGAAAGAAAATGTAACGGAGTGCCGCAGCGCCACAAAAGGATTGTCGGACATTTCCATTGGCATACAATGGACCTGACACTTTGCAAGGGCATACAAAGCCTGAAATTTTAGCAATTTAGCAATTTTCAGGAGTCGTTCCAGAATTCAACACCAACACATTAAGAAGTGAAACTAAGCATAACTGTTAGCTGATTGTAACATCATCGGTCAAATCATGAAAATCACACTGAATGCAGATATCAAGACTGTGTAATATCTTTGAATGCTAAAATAATAATTATCATTTAGAAAACGACATGAGCAAGTAATAACTACAATACATCATGCAGGTGCAGGTAACTGCATATCCAGGTCATGGTTTGATATCATTTAGAAAACAACATGAGCAAGTGGCTGGACCTCACTACATAACTCTTTGGTTTTGCCTCTGTGTCACAGGCTTTAAGAGAATACTACCCCTCGAGCAACGATCCCAGTACTATCATGGTGTGTGTATGGGTGAAAGATAAATTTGTTTTGCATGAAAAGACCAAAAGCTAGCTATCAGAAATCCCAAGATGAGTGTCCATACAATTCACTGCATGTTGATAAAAACAACTAAATAGCCACCTAAATTACAACCAATATTTGAAGGCTACTAAAGCTAAGTGTCGTGTTATGCAATTAGAAGAGAGACAACGAACTGGCCATGGGTGGCCATGGAGGCAGCAAACTGCTGAAGCCGAACTCCACAACAAACCTAGGTAGGAGAGTATATGGATAGCCATGGAGGTAGCGAACTGCTGCAGAATGGAGTCATGGCCGCTGGGTGTTGGACGAGGAGCAAGAAGAGCCGGCCCTAGGGTTTGCAGGGGAGGGGATGGAGAAGTGGAGGAGAGGGGAGGAATCACCTCGGGGAGAACTGGCGGAGGAGGACGTCGACGCTCTGGCGGCAGTGGCAAGGTGAAGATCCGGTGGCGGGGCGCTCCTCTCGGTGGCGGCGTGGCGCCTCCTCTCAGTGGCGGCGGCGCGTTCTCGCATTCCCTGCGTGCGCCCTCGAGGGTTGGGAGACCCGTGGATAGAAGGGATTGGGCTGTGCAAAACTCGTGAAACAAACGGGCTGTCGGGGGTTAGGGAGGTTTTCGGGCCCCGCGGGGTTAATCCTCTCAAAACCCCCTTGACCCCCTTTTGTCAAACGAGTCCTTAGGAGGTCTCGATGATTCACTTGGGGAGTCCTTCTCCACAAGTGGAGGTCTTGCATTCCAATGGAGTCTTCTCTCTCAAGAGGAATCCCACAAGGGGAGATACATGAGCTAAGCTCTAATGTCTAGATCTAATCTTAGCTATATCTAAATGGAGGAGGAAGGAGGGTATATATAGGTCCAAGGCATGAGGGGTAAGTAGGGGCCAAATGGTAATACATCGGAAAAGCTCAATAGCTGGATGCAGGCAGCCCCGTGTGCACGTGGTAAATGGAGCCCGTGCACATGGGATATCCGGAGAGCTAGCGGCTTAGCCCATGCACATGAGCTTGTACCGTGGGACGGGGTCCAGAGGCCCGTGCACACGGGGTATCCAAAGGCCTCACAACTTATCACCTTCTCGTGGACACCGGTCGGTGCTTGCAGAACTTGGCCTTCTTCTTGACGGTTCCTTCTCCGCTTCCAAGCTTCCCTCTTGGATGGTGTAGTCGTTCTCTTCCGCATGTACTCCTCCTCTCCATGTGTGAAGATTCACTCAAACCTAGGCATACACATGAGAGGAGTGTCAAATAGTATACCATCCTCGAAGGGCACGGCGCATGTAAAGGAGAAGATTCACCTTTATATATTTGAATTGGATGATGTGCGTGTCTCTTGGAAAATGGGCTCTTGATATGGTGATGTCCGTAGGATGCTCCGCATCATCCCCTCCCGCGTTGGAAAAGATCCAACCTCGGATCGGAAAACAAATCACCATGAGAAAGAGATGGAGTTGCCATGTATAAATGGATGATATCCAAGTACTCATCATCTTCAATCTTGAAATTGGCACTCTCCAATATCACACCATCTTGTAATTCCTGCAAAAGGGGCAAATACGACAAACACTTGGAAAAAAATGTGGTTAGTGTTAGTGTAAAACCAAGCATTTAAGTGGTGATTTACCCAACAAGTGTCGTGATCATGCATAGCATAAGGTGTGACAAA